>NW_025976249.1:0-7525 GCF_021869965.1 Rhincodon typus | reverse complement strand
CTATTTATTTCAAAATCCCCTTCCCCTCCCCCATTTCTGAAGAAGGGTCCAGACCCGAAACGTCAGCTTTCCTGCTCCTCTGATGCTGCTTGGCCCTGCTGTGTTCATCCAGCTCTACACCTTGTTATCTAAGAACTGCTTAGATGGGCACTTGCGATGCCAAGGCATGCAATGCTATGAGCTAAATGCAGGAAAATGGAATTAGAATAGTGAGGTGGTTGTTTTTGACAAGTGCAGACTTGATGGGCTGAAGGGCTTTTTTTGAGCTGCAGATCACTTTTCCTCTATGGCCCAATACTTTCTGTAGCAAAGGCTCAGGAGTCAGCTGTTGTAAAGGCATAACACATTTGTTCTGTACAAGTTCATAGTAGACTTCATCCTTATCTAGCAGTTTACGAATGTAACCAAGAAGGTACTAAACTATACTAACATCCCTGCAAGTCTGATATTGTTTAAACAACTGTCCAGGTTAAAAGAAACTTGAATTCTTGGTCTGTACTTGTTCCTCAACGCCAGGGAATGACTGCAGGGTTGGACCATGTGTTAGTAACCATTAGGTACATTTATCTCATTGGATAGTCAACAATTTACTGCAGCTACAGAATGGACATTATTTGTGATGTTTGCTGATCTATTTACCATAAGAGCCATGTTAACAGCAATGAAATACCGTAAGAGCTCTATCTTTTTATTTTGTTTCCTTTTTAAACTGTGGGCTGAAATGAGAAACAGCCAGCATCTGAAAGCGTAGCTGTACGTTTTGAAAGCAAGTAAGCTCATACCTATTGCAGGCATCTTGGAAACTATGGTTTGAACAAGGAGTAGTTGAAGTTTGAGTTGTAGATGATTTGGAGATGAGAAGGTGGACAGATGTAGCTTTTGATGGCAACAAGAATTTGATTGGTCTATGGACTAGTGACCAGATATCAATGATAGAGACTTTTTTTGCCTACAAACAACGGTGTGACTGGTTCATAGGTAACTGAACAGCTTGGAACTGGTAACAAGTTAGAGAGAGAGAGAAGTGTTCTGATCTTGCCCAGCTCATGAGAAATTCCTCTGCAGTCAAAAATTCACTGTAAATCTGAAGAAAAGCAGTTTATCTCTCCTGCAACAGGTGTTGTAAGCTGTGTCTTTTAACCAACAGCTTTCCTGCTCCTCTGGCCTGTGTTATCTCAAGAGCAGAACCTGGGAACAAAGATTTCTGAACTGTTTTTCCAGTCTTTCCTTTATATCCACAACTTATTTAACCTTTTCTGACTGTGTATGCATAATAGGCAGTTTATAAGGGGATTAATGCTTTAATTAGTAGTGTTGTTTGTCTGTAACTAAAGTCTAATTACTTGTAATAAATAGTAATTCTTGTTTAGTACAAAATAACCTGGTCCAAGCTTTCAATCAACCCGAATTTGAAAGTCAGGCTAATTGAGGAGTTTCGCTTACTTAATAAAATCTTTAACTTTTGTGATGATTCCAGGAATAATGGGGCTCGATTTCCAACACAGAACCCCAGCGAGGTGTAACCAAGCCACCCACTATGGGATCAATATTATCGATTCACGCATTCATACGATTTTCAGGTAAACTCAGATCATTTCAAGCCAATTCTAAAGCCAAAATCTGTGGATGCTAACGCTGTAACACAGATGTTTGGGAGGAATTAATTTTGTCCCCTAGTCCTTAGGTGTTGAATAGATTAGCAAGTGAATGGAATCACAGAAATAAAAACCCATTGTGCCTTTACCTGTTTTCTGAGCATTTTGACTCACTGCCAATCTCCTGTCTTTTCTCTGTAACTTTACACGTTGTTTCAATTTAAATTATCATTCAGTGCCCTTTTAAATGCCTCAATTGAACCTGCCTCCACCAACCCCCTGCCCCCAACAAGGTGGCACATTCCAGCTCCTAACTGCTGACTCTGTGAAAATGTCTTTCTCAATTTGCACTCATTTCTGGTTTGCAGAACACTTCAAAACTGTTCCGTCTAGTTCTCAATCCCTTTGTGAGTGGGAACATTTTCTCCCTGCCAGTTCTGTCAGCACCCCTCATGATTTTGAAAAATTCTATCACATTTCCTGTCAGCCTTCTCCTCTCCAATGGCAGAAGTCCAAATTCTCCAATCTACCCTCATAACTGAAGTTGCGCCTTCCTGGAACTATTCATAGCCTCCAGAAGGATTCCAATCAGCCCCTTAAGCCTACTCTATCTCTCAATAAGAAATCATTCTGGAGGCATTTCAGCTCCATATCCCTCATTAGTACCTTGAAAAACATACATAATATATTAGCATTTGGGAATTTGGATTTAAACTGATGGTAAAACAGGTTATAGTTTTCAGGTCTGTGAAAGTGATCTTTTTGAAGACGTCAAAAGGTCATTTTTGAACAGGGACTTAAGCTAAACAACTTGATCAACTATCTGAGGAATTAATTGATGAAATGTTTATGAAGTTGTACTTTCATGACATACATCCACACAGACCAGGAACCAAAGTCAAGTTTCAGTTAAGAACAGTGTCATACCAGCCAAAGGGTAGGTTAGTTTATAGCAATTCGGGATTGCAGATCTGAAAGATGTCTTAAAACTGTTTCGGTGGTTTAAGTAGACAAGGCTTTTCCTAATGTTCAGTTGGGAAATGTCTGTGAAGTCACTGGCATCTGTGTACCTTGGAAGAGACAATAATAGAGAGAATCATAAATAAAATCTGAAAGGACTGTGGATGCTGTAAATCAGGAACAAAAACAGAAGTTGCTGGAAAAGCTCAGCAGGTCTGGCAGCGTCTGTGAAGAAAAAAAATCAAAGTTAACAGTTCTGAGGAAGGGTCACCGGACCCAAAATGTTAACTCTGACTTTTTCTTCACAGATGTTGCCAGACCTGCTGAGATTTTCCAGCAACTTCTGTTTTTGTTACAAAGAGAATCATGTTTGGTGAATATATGGAAAGTTGCCAAAATGAACCGTTTGCAACCTCATCAGCTAAGTAGAATTTAAAATGTTAAGATAAGGTCTATATTTCACTGACTTTGAGAGTGTGTAAAAATATTGCTGGGGGGAGAAAAGGTTTTTTTTATTTTTGCTGTTTATGATAGGATTTTTCTAAATTGTCATATAGCTTTTGTTTTGTTTAATAAACTTGTGTTCTTCTGTTAAAAGTACATTGGCAGCCTCATGTGAATACGTTCAGTGAGTGACCACCATGGTAATAAAAAAAAAACAGAAAAAAAATTAAACTTGTGATTTATCAAGCCAGATTAGACTCTGGGATCTGACTTGTCTATCAGCTGGGATCGTAACAATACTGTCGTTCAACAAAAATCATCCGGTCTCCATCTTCAAGGCTCCTATTGATCGCCAACAAAACAGATGCTTTTTTTTCCCTTTATTAATTCACAGGGTAACAGCATTTATTGCCCATCCCTAATTGCCCAGAGGGCAGTTAAGAGTCAACCACATTGCTGTGGGTCTGGAGTCACATGTAGGTCAGAACAGGTAAGGATGGCAATTTCCTTCTCCAAAGGACACTGATGAATCAGGTGGGTTTTTCCCAACAACCGACAAAGGACTCACGTCATCACTAGATTCTTAATTCCAGATATTTATTGAATTCAAATTCCACCATCTGCCATGGCAGGATTTGAACCCAGGTCCTCAGAACATTATCTGGGTTTGAGTCTCTGGATTAACAGTTCAGTGATAACACCACTAGGCCATCACCTCCCACTGAAGGAGGGAGAGAATTCTGGATTTCTGCTGTTCTTTGTGTCAAGGAGTCTTTCCTCATTTCCTTCCTAGAGTTTTAGAGATGTACAGCACAGAAACAGACCCTTCAGTCCAACTCGTCTATGTTGACCAGATATCCTAATTTAATCTAGTCCCATTTGCCAACATTTGGTCTTTCCTAAAAGGTCTTCCTCTAATTTTAGGTCATCCCATTGTCCTTGACACAGTCACCAGAGGAGTTAGTTTCTCTGTATCTTTTGAATCAAACACTTGTAATATTGCCAACAGAACACTTCACATTCATCTCATGCTTTAGGATCCAGTGTAACCTCTCCTCTTAATTCAGCCTAAGGCAGGCGCTGGGTAGCTTCCTTTGATGTGACGTACTTTGCCAAAACTGAAGGCAGTTCTCCAGGTGGAACCTCTGTACCACATGAAGTTTAAGCTCAATGTTCATGTACTGAGCTCCCTGTGTGGACTCGAATTGTATGAAGCTCTGTCAAGGGAGTGAGATAATGGACTTGGAGTGAGTCAACAAGGCAAGGGATTACAGTATGAACGGTAGGTCCCTGCAGAATAGTGACAATCGCTTCATAAGTGTGTGTGCCCATAGAAAATAGCAGGGCAGGTAGATAAGGTGGCTAAAAATCCATGTGGAATACATGCCTTTATTAGCCAAGGCATAGCAAGTAGGTCATGCTGGCTACTGTATAAAACTCTAGTTAAGCCACAACCAGAGCATTGAGTTCTGGTCACTGTGTTTTAGGAAAGGTGTGATTGCACTGGTGATGGTGCAGAGGAGATTTACCAGTATGCTGCCTGGGCTGGAGAGTCTGAGACATGAGGAAAGACTGAAATAGGCTGTGGTTGTTTTCCTTACAGCAGCAGAAGTTTAGCGGGGGGACCTGTTAGGTGTGTATGAAATAATGCAGGGCACAGACAGGGTGAAGGGGAAGGCACATTCTCCTTAGCAGAGGGGTCAACAACCAGGAGTCATACAGCTACATTAAGAGGAGAACTGAGGAAACTTAATTTTCACCCAGAGTCTGGTAGGAGATTGGAATCACTGCATGAAAGGATGGTCGAGTCACAAACTCTTGTAACATTTAAGTAGTATTTCAATATTCACTAATACTGCCTTAGCCTCCAAGGCTATGGGCCAAAAGCTGGAAAATGGGATCTGTGGAGGCAGATCGTTGTTACTAGCGTGGACATGATGGGGTCAAATTACCTCACCCTGTGCTGTAAACATCTAGGAATCTATGAGGTGGGGGTGGGTCGACTGGGTAGGAAGAGGGAGTCCTGACAAAGGGTTTCGGCCCAAAACGTTGACTTTCCTGCTCCTCGGATGCAGTCTGACTTGCTGTTCCTTTCCAGCCTCACACCTAGAGACTCTTGCCTGGGTAAGAACTCTCCCAGTGGCCAGGGGCCAACATGAAGTTCCCGCAAACCACTGCTGATAATAAAATGCCAACCATGTCGCTTTTCTAGTCATTGATTGTGGGATCTTTCTGTGTATAAAAGGGCTGCAGTTTTGCTCTCCATTGTAGTGATCATTGCACTGCAGCTGGAACCTGGGAGGATGACCCAGGAGCTGAGAAGGTGCTATGCAAGTGTAGTTTTGGCATTACTTATCCCCCAAAATGAATCTGGGGGAGTTTCTTGATGTCGTTGAACAATTCTCCTCATTGGCTCCTCTCCGTGTGATCTAGAAAAGAGAAAGCTGAGTTGTAATCTGATGGAGCTCTTCAAACATGGGAAGAGATTTAATCAGGTGGAAAATACCCACCAGTATAAACCAGATGGCCCCTTCCTGAGCAATAAATTCATGTAAAAGTTTCATTGGACTCTTTCAATCAGAGCCCAATTAATTGTTTTCTTCAATCCATTCATTGCAAACATATGCTTCTTATTTCCTCTTCCAAAACCCACCACTTTTCAAGTCTCACGGCAATCTTCCTTTGTCATTCCATCTGTTTGATTTGTCCAGTTTGCATGCAATCGGTGTCCCCTCAAACATGCTGTCTCGATGACAGATTTATGTTCATCAATATAATACAGTGCACTTCTCTGTATCATTTATGGATACTGTTAAGCACAAAGAAACCAGCTCAAACCCCATCCAGCTCTGCTAACCACTGCCACCCCAATTCTCATCACTTTTCAATCATCAGATCATAAGACATGGGAGCAGAAGTAGGGCATTCGGCCCATCAAGTCTGCTCCACCAATCAATGAGATGATAGCTGCTCTGATAATCCTCAGCTCCACTTCCCTGCCTTTTCCCCTTACTGACTCCCTAACTGATTAAAACTCCATCTCTCATGGCCTCGCATATACTTTACCTCATATTGCTGCAAGGTCAGCAAACCCATAAATGTTCATCACCTTTAAAATCATCGCATGTAGAATATCAGGAAATGAAATACCTACTTGAAAAATCCAAGTACGTTACAGTCTACAGAATGTCAACATCCAAGTGGGATTGTTCTCTTTGGAGGTTTGATGTAGATATGCAAAATCCAAAGGGTTTTGATAGGGAAGCTAATGGTATCAATGGCAGAAGAGTAAGTACAATATCAATAAGAGGATTTACATTTAAAATAATCAGGATCAGTGAAAACGGTTAGATCAGTTGGCTGGAAGGCTGGTTTGCAATGTAGCATGAGACTAACAACATGGGTTCAATTCCCACACTTGCTGAGGTTACCATGAAGGACTCAACCTCTCCCCTTGCCTGAAGCATGGTGACCCTCAGGTTAAACCTAATTGGGGGTAAAGTGGGACTGGCAGGACCATTCTAGGGCTGATGTCCTTGTTAACTACATAACTAGGGAAGTAGAAAGGAATTTAAAGGAAATAGTTGGGGGTAAGTGATCGAATTTGGGAAGATGTAGTAAAATCGAGCAGAGTAAAGATGTTAATATAGGGAAATAATAAACTGACCATAACAGGAAGTGATGGAGACAATAGGCAGAATCATCCCAGAACCTGAATGGGGGTGGGTAGAGCCGTGGCAAGAAAGTCGGGAAAATCCTGTGAGATGGACCGTGAGGAGCTTTTCAATGTTGAGAGATGGAAAGTCTAACCAAGATGTTGAACGATGAGATGAGTGATGTGAGGCCTATTCCACTGCATTAACATTTCATTATTGCCTCATTAGTATGCAGATTCCCAGCTACCGACTAGGAACCACACACTGAGAATTCCCGACGTGGAAATTTGCACGGGTGCCTGGTGACTCCAGCTCAGTGCTCAATCCTCTGGACCTCCATCTTGGACCAACATCTCAGCGGGCACCTCATGGGCAGTGATCACATTCTCCCTATGCCCACGAACCTTGGCATTCGATGTGTATTGGCCTCACTGCATTTACTTGACACATCTCAGATCCACTTACAATCCAGTTCTACAATTCAATGCTGCCCTTTGAAGCTCTCCAGCATGTTTCAGTGGCACACTGTTGGGTGGGGGTGGCGTTTGTTAGCTCAGCTGAATGGCTAGTTTGAAATACAGAGTGATGCCAGTAGCATGGGTTCAATTCCTGCAACAGCTGAGGTTACCATGCAGGATTCTCCTTCTCAACCTCTCTCCTCACCTGAGGCATGGTGACCTTCAGGATAAGCTCACCAGCAGCCCTATGTTCTGATAGCAACTGTCTAGAACTTTAGTCAGGCCACATTTGGAATGTTATGTACAGTTCTGGTTGCCACGCTACCAGAAGGATGTGGAGGGTTTTCCAGAAACAATTTACCAGGATATTGAATCAGAGATAGTAGGAACTGCAGATGCTGGAGAATCCGAG
>NW_025976248.1:0-7525 GCF_021869965.1 Rhincodon typus | reverse complement strand
CGGATTCACCAGCATCTGCAGTTCCTACTATCTCTGATTAAATTTTTCTTTTACTTTGTCCAACCCAGATTGACTGAAAACATCATTCAAACATTGACAACTACTGTTCTCAATCTTCAGATTTTCTGAAGAAGGGTTCTGACTCAAAATGTCAACTTTCCTGCTCCTCTGATGCTGCCTGACCTGTTGTGTTCTCCCAGCTCGTCACTGTGTTATCTATTGTGTGCATCAGCTTTGAGCAACCTGACAGAAAATTGGTTGTGTTGCTATGCGCCTCCACACTCTTGGTAATGACGCAAGAAAGGGGACTACTGACAGTAAGCAACTTGGAATTAAGCGGCAAACTCAGGGTGGAGTTCCCCAGAAGTCTGATGCAATACTACACGTACTCTGAATTCTAATCTCTACCATACTCCACACCAAGTAGGTGTCAGCAAAAAGAACCAAACAGAAATGTACCTAGTGACATGAGAGAAAATAAGAAACAGTTTATTGTGGTGTAAATATTATTTAGTATTTAAAGCTGTTTTTACTTCAGTCTGGCTTAATTTTCTTTTCATTTTCTGTGTACAACACACAGGGTAAATTACAGCATGTTTCATTTTTTTTTTACAAATTAAAAGCTGTGAAATGTTGCATGGTGACCAGTAATTGCTATCTGACTTTTAGGTACATGTTCTTGTGCCCTTCAGTTTTTGTTTCATCTGTTCAGTTCAGCTACTGCGCACGTGAGTACAAATGCATTTCTTTTTTTTAATGTTGTTCCACTTATGTGTAGCATTTGATTGCTAGATGACACAGAGGGTGTCTATTAGACCAGGTCTCATGTTTTCTGAACTAATATGAATGTGAACTTATGTTAATGCTCATAAAGACGCTACATTAATGTCCTGTGTTGTTGGTTGGCTTCTGAATCTTTCTGGTTTCAGATTTGTCATTTGGCATCATATTACCAGGGCATCACAAGAAGTAGTAAAATTACTTCACAGACATCTCTTACCCACATATGTCAAATACATTGTCATCATTCTGGATCAATTGCTGAAATCAATATCACTTAAAAGATATACTTTCCCAAAAGTCAAAGGAAAGCATAGTCTTGCAATCATTTGATCAAGACTTTCACTATGTCAAGTCAATTTAAATCAATTTATGAACTGTGATATAGTCAAACTCCAATGTTTGTTTGTTTACTTGATATGCTAGCATACAGAACCGAACCGCATTTACGATTATGTGTGTGTGTGTGCGCGTGTATAACTTTTTCCTACGAATAAAGTATATTTTGAAATAAAAAATTCCAAAGTATCTCAAACTACTGAGTATGTTTTAACACAAACCTTTTAAATCAATACCATATCAATTTAGGTGGGGAATACAGGCAAATTTGTATCAGATGTAATTGACACTTTTTATTACTCCATGAGGAACAATTTTAATCTAACTCTCCCATAAGGAAACATGAGATTGGCTGTAATGCTGGCTTTATATTAACGTTAGTTGGGCGCAATATTGGACAGGAAGGAAAACCAATATTCCACCCAATCCTGAGGGTTTCTCTTCTGAAGCTATCTTGAAAATTCCAACATCAACCCTGAAACACCCATAACCCTAACGATTATGCAACTGGACCACAGAAGGTGTTGACAACCAGAATACAGGGACTTTTTTCTCATTCTGGTCTCACTGTTCATGTAATTAACTATATCAGAGTGAAGGAGTCAAGTCACACTGTCCTTTCAAGTAAAGTGAGAGGAATTTTATAACTTACTCTGCAGAGAAAAATCGTGAAAACACATTAAACACACGCACAAATACAGGCAATAGCTTAAAAACAATTGGGAGGGTCTTGTGTCTATGAAGGCAGGAAAGTAAAGGTAGTTATTGTTTTTTAAGCTCTTAGTGTTGTTGAGCTGTTAGATTTTAAGACTGAGGCCATTTGTTAAGTTGTTGACTCATATTCTGCAAAAATAATTACATTTTTAAGCTGTTGAGTTCTCACCAAATGGTTTTGTCCCAAATTGTTTATTTCACTACCACTGACTTTTAAGGTTGATGGGAGAGACAGAGAGAAATCTTATAGGAGTCTATGTGACGTCAGCTATGTTGAGAATTGTGGGAGAAATCTGTCAAGGTCAATTTCGATGTTGGGAGCATCACACACCATCTTTTGTACTTTTGACAAGAAATGTGGAGAATTTCTCACTAGCTAGCAGCAAGCTGTCAATTCCTGTTAAATGCCTTGTTAACAAACCAACTTGCCTCATTAATATTCAGCTTTCGAACTGACCAAATGCACCAAATTATCTAGACATTGAGAAATGAGAGTTGGCACCTGGTAACTTCGGCCTACTGCCTGATCTAAAGGATCTCCATGTTGGAGACTGGGCATAAACATCTCAGGACATATTCAGTGGGCATCAGCGACACACATAACCCACATCCATGGGCATTAGCATCCAAAAGATGTCAGCTTCTAAGAAACCTCATGGCATCTCTCTCATCCACTTACACATGCTTCTACATTTGGATGCTGCACTGACAACTATCATTGTAATGCTGCAGCAAGGACAAGAGACATGGATCCAGCTCATGGATTGGACCAGCCAAATCTCTGAACTCTTCATTCACTGTCCTAGCTCACTCACACGAAGCCAACCACATTGCTCAAGCATCCTGCCTCACACTGCCTTGCCTTGTCTCTTTGTGCATTACCCACTCAGCAGAGTTATCAGGTTTATGTTACTTCTGTTTTGCTCTTCCACTTAACTAAGACACAAAGGAAGAAAGTCTGTCCTATCAAAGAAACAGTACAATTGTAAATGTGATCTTCTATTTCCAATGCAATGTCGCCTGTGCCATCTAAGAAACTTTCCTTTTTAGTTTCCCTCCTAGTATGTGCACCGTGAAGGGAAAATGTGTGGCTGGTAGTTTTTGACCAGATACATGGATTTGCGTTAAATGTGGCACCAGCAGCATGGTTTTCTGAATGTTCAGGAAGGGCAGGCACATCTGCTTCTGCTAAGCATTCACCTGTGTGAGTGCGGCACCAGTGAATTGTGTTACACCTTTAACGAGGTGAGCAGTGAAGAGTTGCTTGAGGTATTTCATTAGAACTCACTTCCAGAAACCCTCGAAGAAACCCTCTGAAATTGACACTTGGTCAATTTCTGACATAATACAGCCCATTGTTTTTCTAAGCTTGCTAATTGGCAGGTGACCCTTTCTTCACACAAAATGTGAGATTACTGTAAATGTAAAGATGAAACAGAATGCCAGTTTCTTACCTTAAAGGACATTAGTGAACCAGATGGAGTTTCTGACAATTGGTAGTGGATTCATGGTCATCATTAGACCCTTAATTCCAGATTTTTTTTAAATTTAATGAGTTAAAATTCCACCATTTGCCATGGCAGGATTTGAACCTGGGTCTCTGGATTACTCGGTAAATGATAATGCCACTAGGCCATCACCTCCCCAAATGATCATGGCAAGAATTTTAAGACTGTATTTGTTATTTTTCAAAATTACTTTAGTCCATGAAGGTCTCAGATATTACAATCAGATGATGGAAGTTGAATATTGATTATGTATATTTATCATTATCATAACAGTTGGAGATATTGCATCTATCTTGAGAGGGACTCATACCAATCTTACTGGTTCAAGTAATACAGAACCAATGCAGATTGCACCACATTCATAAGATATGTCACTGCACAGGGGCCTCAGTAGTCCAAGAATCAAAGAATTCCTACAGTGTGGAAGCAGGCAATTTAGCCCATCAAAGTCCACATTGATTATCTAAAGAGCATCCCACCCAAATCCACCCCACTACCTTGATCCCACAACACCGCATTTCCAATAATCCGCCTGGCCTGGACATCCTTGGACACTATGGGCAATTTACCATGACCAATCCACCTAAGCTGCATATCTTTGGACTGTGGGAAGAAACAAGAGCATCTGGAGGAAGCCTATACAGACAGGGAGACTGTGTAAACAGTCACCCAAGAGCGGTCCCTGGAGCAGTGGGGCAGCAGTGCTAACCATCAGCCACCAGTCCTGGTGTGCTATCCTTCGCTGGTGATATCAGTGAATATATTATGAGATGTTAAAGATATTTCTTTCTTTGTTATGTCTGATCTTGATTAATAAAACAAATCCTTCTCCATGAAAAGAGCCTGGCACAAATGGAAAGGATTTGCTGGGAAGCATTCTTACTGCCAGACTGGTCTGTCAAAGTTGTCGACAATTGGTCCAGACACTACTTTAAATTCCCTTTTGTGAGAATCATCAAAGTGAGACAAGACAAAGAGTTTTTGTTTTCAAAAGGAGTGACACGTAACAAGGTCTGAAGGGAAATGTTAGGCTTTTGGATGCTTTCCATCACCGATTATTTTCTGTGATGCCTCTTAGTTATGTTAATTTCACAAACCAATTTTCTCTGAGCAAATCTGAGTTTTGAATAGCTTTCAGTCTTGGATTCAAAAAGCCTACATTTTGGTTAATTGCAAGCTAAAGAGCTCAACATTGGCTTTTACATGCCACATTGTGCTGTTTGATGCCTCATTGAGTGAGATTGGTTTCGATCACTTTTAAATTTCTTGTCTGCACAAAGCCAAGGTGTTAATTTCTCTCCCTCTAACCAATTTATAAACAGTTTTAGCAAGCCATATACTGACTAATCTTCTAATAATGTTAAGAAATCTACAGAATTATCCTAACACCTGACAGTGGTGGAACGTATACATCACCTATAGATATAATGTACTGAGACTAAAAAAAGCTTTATAAGCTAATTCAGGACAACCTTAGACTTCTGTCCTTGTAGTTCACTTCAAACTTACATTATTGATTCAGCATGGTGGAGGAGAGCAAAGATCACATTGTAGGGGCTCAGTGTGCTGAATGACCTACCCCCGTGTCATCATAAAATTGACATTGACAATGTGTTCAAATTTATTGTTGGGAACCCATTATACATAATGTTTGTTTCTTGCTTCCAACTCCTCTGTCCACATTGTTCTCTCCCACACACCAGGCCTCTCGCTGCCCAATTCAAGCAAACTGCAAGTTTGAAAGAAAAGTCGAATCTAGTTCACAGGCAATGCCATTGTTTATCTTTGGATCCCAGAACTTGGTTGGTCTACTTTGAAAAAACGCTGTGTCAAAGAATGAAGAACGAAATTGCATTTCAAAAGATTGTCATATTGTCAGAATGCATCAAAATGCTTCACAAGCAAGTAATTATCATAAAGTCAATACTCTTTTCATATTGACAAATCCAGCAGCAAATTTGAACATAACAATTAATCTCTTTTTGATATCCTAGTTGAGGGAATGTTGGTCACGACATTTGGAAAATTCTCATGCTCTTCATTGAGAAGTGCTTTGGTAACTTCTACACACGGCTGAATCACACAAGTTGTCAGATAGGTCTTTTGTTTAATGTCTTGACCAAATTACACTAACTGTGCAGTACACCTTCAATGCTAATAAAAATGAAGCAATCAAGGAACCTGCATAATCAGCCTTTCCTCAGATCTACAAGGAAATCTCTGTTGAAACCAGTGAAATGTCCCATTTCTGCTTCACTCAGTGCTTTCAACAATATCTTACCAATATAGCTATAGAGATGTATCATTAAATATTCTGATTTTATCACAGACCATTATTGAATAGTTTATTGGAAATTATAAGGAAATAATTGTATCAGAAGGCTGTTTGATTGGAAAATATGAAATAAAAACAGAAAATGGTAGAGTCCCTCAGGCAGCATCTGTGAAGATGCAAACAAAGCTAAGATTTCTGTTCTGTGACTTATCACCAGAATCCCATTGTTGTGTTGCCTGCTTATTCAGTTAAAGGTAATATCACTTGCCAAGTTATGTTTTGTGTTGCAATTATTATGGTCTGGGAAATCTCCTTCCCATTGATTATCTGTGAATCTTCAAGTATTTTGATGCTCTAAGCAACCAACAGTGACTAATCCATGACAACAAGGTGCAGGGCTGGATGAACACAGCAGGCCAAGCAGCATCATAGGAGCAGAAAGGCTGACGTTTCGGGCCTAGACCTTTCATCAGAAAAGGGGGAGGGGAAGGGGGTTCTGAAATAAATAGGGAGAGAGTGGGAGGCGAATAGAAGATGGATAGAGGAGAGGATAGGTGGAGAGGAAACAAACAGATCGAGGAGGTCGGGATGGGGCCAGTAAAGGTGAGTGTAGGTGGGAGTTAGGGAGGGGATAGGTCAGTCCAGGGAGGACAGACAGGTCAAGGGGGCGGGATGAGGTTAGTCGGTAGGAGATGGAGGTGCGGCTTGAGGTGGGAGGAGGGGATAGGTGGGAGGAAGAACAGGTTAGGGAGGCAGGGACGAGCTGGAATGGTTTTGGGATGCGGTAGGGGGAGGGGAGATTTTGAAACTTGTGAAATCCGCCTCCCACTCTCTCCTTATTTATTTCAGAACACCCTTCCCCTCCCCCTTTTCTGATGAAGGGTCTAGGCCCGAAACATCAGCCTCTCTGCTCCTATGATGCTGCTTGGCCTGCTGTGTTCATCCAGCCCTGCACCTTGTTGTCTCGGATTCTCCAGCATCTGCAGTTCCTACTATCAGTGACTAATCCATGTCTATTTACCTCTCCTTATTCACTGTCTGCTTTACTTTGCTCAGCATTGTTGATATTAAGTCATGCTGTTTCCACAAAGTGGAAAGACAAACTGGATCTTGTTCTAAAAAGTAGCAAAGTTAAAAGATAGTCTAAGGGAGTGTACATTCAAATAAACCCTCACCCTAATATGATTCCTGCACTGAAATATCAAAAACATAATGAATAAGAGAGAATTCTTACATTTATTAATGTTATGGACCATACCAGACCTTCTCAAAATATTTTAAGAAGGTAGCCTAGACTCTAGCTTGTTCTTATTTTTAAAGGCAAATGTGAAGTGCCTGTTGCCGATGCAATACAACTGGTCAAACTAATCAATGTTAAGAAAAACACAATTTATTTAAACACTGTAGTTAAAAATATAAGCAAAGAAAGTGGAATTTAGAATAACTTAACTCTATTGGAAAACCTAACGGAATTATAGGTACAGTAACTATTACTAATTATCTGTTCCAATATAGTAACATTCTATAAAGGCACACCTTGACAAAAAAGAAAATTCAGACACAGATTCTCACGTGCAATTCTCCAATCCAGGGAGAAAAATAAGTCCAGAGAAAATTTAGAGAGAGTGACAGCTAGGAGACATTCACTGAAGTTTTCAACTTTGTTGAGACCTAATAGCTTTTGATGCTACTCAGAAATCCTGATCAGTGACAGCTGGCCACACCCATTCAAGCTGCTTTAAAAAAAAACCCCAAGGTTTCCCAATCAAAGATAGTAGGAACTGCAGATGCTGGAGAATCCGAGACAACAAGGTGCAGGGCTGGATGAACACAGCAGGCCAAGCAGCATCATAGGAGCAGAGAGGCTGATGTTTCGGGCCTAGACCCTTCATCAGAAAAGGGGGAGGGG
>NW_025976247.1:0-7526 GCF_021869965.1 Rhincodon typus | reverse complement strand
ACAGAGGGCTGTTAGGGTGGGTCGATAAGTATAATAAAAGCTCAAATATACATTTTTAATTATTAAGGATATGAAGGATTAAGTGGATAAGGCATGGAAGTGGCGTCTCTGGATGATCAGATTATCCATGATCTCGTGGGATGGGGGAGCAGATAGAATGGACCATATGGATCTTATTCAATGCGTCAAGCTTATCCGTTCTAATTATTTGTTTTTTTTTCTGGTTGTCATACTTGATATCAATTTACCCACTCTCTGATTCGCTGCCTGCTTCTGTCCCGAATTTAACTCGACATCCCTCTGCCTGTAGAGTTCTCAGATTAATTAGCTGCTTGGTGTAAATTCAGACTGATGGTGAATCCAAGCTTGAAATGGAAAGCAAGTGGTGCGAATGTAAGACAGAAAGTGATAAGCTTACAGATGGCAGTACAAATGACAGAGGGCACTGATCTCCCTGTTTTTCCAATATATTAGTTACAAGAATGTGCCCAGTGCCCATTATCTTCTTCCACTGTTTCCAATCTTGTGCACTTTGTAAACCTTTGGAATGGTGCATATTTTAACACATGTTCAAATGTGAGGAAAGGGCTTTATTTTCTTTATTTCTTAATAATACTTGTAAATGCGACAGCTGTTCTGTTTCGAGCAGTGAGCGATAACATTCTCCAAAGTGAAAATCTAAGTTCCAGAAATGTTGTACAGTTCATACTTCTTTACTGAAGCAGAACCAAGCACATTTTCTCACAGGTGCATTACATTTGTTCCTCGACCAAGTCTCACAAGGTAGATTCAGCTTTACATTGATGTTTGATTTGATGGATGGGCTATCAGCATCTGGTGGGAAATTGATATTGTAACCGGGCATACCCGAATAGTTAAGAAAATGTACGAGCCGGATAGGGATCCTCGAAGCCTTTCCCTGTGCCTTCGCTGTTGTGTTGCAGTAGCAACATCGGAAGATGTCATTTCTGAGCTAACAGCTCGTCATAGTCTTAGGTGCTGGATTGAGGTTCCAGTCTCTGAGGAGGCGTAGGTTGTGCGGAAGCATGGTCGGGATGAGCTGCGTTTAAGTTGAACGCAACCAAATGTCTTTGTTGCTCGCAAACTGATCTTTGATGTGGGACAGCACAGATCGTCCATCGGGCCAGCGTCCAGGCCATGTTTCCATGGTACAGTGGCATGGATTGCCCCCAGCATGATATCGGGAAAAGCAGGCTGCGCTGCTGCTTCATGTTCCAGGCAAGTTACGTTGTTCATCCTTTTCACTGAGAGCGAATAGAGATTGTTGTACCACTGCTGCTGTGAAATCAAATCCTGCATGAATTCTAATCGCAGTTATTTGCTGTTGTGGCGAAAATTTCGATGTAAAGTTTTGTTAATTTTCTCTCATTTCCTTCATTTCTGCCCTGGAGAAGGGAACTGATGAGCTGCCTTCTCGATCCGCTGCAATCATTGCCGTGCAGGCACACCCGCATTGTTGATCAGAAGGGAAACCCAGCCCTTCGAGACTGTGATTGCTAATTGTCACTTTTCATGGGTCATTCTAATTCTGTTCTGTTTTTCCCTTATTTGAGCACTTTTCGGAAAGTGGCGTTGGACTAAACTCCCAGTATAATTGAAAGCGCAGTTTGGAATTGCCCCGCTGCCACTTGTGTGAGCAGTTCGTGACACAGACAAGTCGAGGTGTCCCACAGACAGCATTCATGCTTTGCTGTGTCTGCAACTGCATTCGCCTTGTCATTTTTGCTTTGGTTGCGCGTTAAGAGCTGTCTGTTTGGGGATTCGCTCGATACCTGAGGAGCTAACATGGTTACCTTCTTGCAGCCAAAATTCTCACTGAGAACTTGTCACGAAGAATGGTCATCGGGGTTAAAAGCAAAGTAGCCCTTTCGTCTCAGGGTGGTCTTAAACTACCAACTTTTCAGTTAATAGCCGAATGCGCTAACCGATTGCGCCACAGAGACAGGCTCCCGCAGCCTACGCAAACAAATGATTGAACTGGGGGTTAGCAACTGTAGCATCGTCAGGATGGACAGCACGTAAACAGATACTTCGGTGCACCTCGTCCATGCCGACCAGATATCCGAAATTAATTTAGCCCCATTTGCCAGCATTTGGCCCTTATCCCTCTAAACCCTTCCGATTCATGCAATCATCCAGATGCCTTTGAAATGTTGTCATTTCACCAGCCTCCACAACTTCCTCCGTCAGTTCATTCCATACACGCACCACCTTCTGCGTGAAAAATGCCCCTCAGCTCCCATTTTATTTTTCCCCTCTCACCTTAAATATATTCCCTGCAGTTTTGGACTGGCCCAGCCGGTGAAAAAAGACCTCGACCATTCACCCTGTTCATAGCCCTCATGACTTTATAAACTTCTCTAACTTCACGACATTGCAGGGAAATTTTGCCAGGCCCATTCAGCTTCACCCTGCAGTCAAAACCGCGCAACCCTGGCAAGAGCCTGATTGACAGATTTCTTCAGGCTGGAAACATCAAAGGCTCAGGGAACACTGTAGGAAAATGCTGAAAATGTGCACAGCGGTAATTAATTCAGTTTTGCACTCCGTACTTCAGTAATTTCCTCAAAAAAGTCAGGAACCACTTGGGAAAAGAATCGTATAATCCCAGTTCACAGCCGATTTGCCAACCGATAAGGTATAATTGGAAATATTCAGTGTGTGTCGCTCCAGTGGCGTAGTTGGTTAGCCCGCAGTATTTATATGACTGTGTAGAGGCGTGTGTAATGCCGAGGTTGTGAGTCCAAGTCTCTGCTGGCGCAGTTTTAATTTGTCGTGGGATAAGACGCTAAGGAGCATAGTCAATTTTGAACAAAGTTTATGGGAAATTGCCAGGTTCTGAGGGTTTGGAAATGACTCAACGATCGACAAACGTCTTGGAAATGTTCGAAATGTCAAAAAATATTTGCGGAGAGAGAATAAAAGATGATTATTTTTCAGATCGCAAACATTTCTCATATGGCTATTCAAAATTGAATTAAGTTGCGGGAAAAAGCTGTTTAACTCGCTTCAATTCAATTTGATGCAAACTCCACAGGTCATTGAAACATTCAAAAAAGGAATTTGATTTATCTCATTGAAACGTGCGAATGTTACATTCAACTTTGGTCAGAATTTTTATCAGCTTAAAATAAAGAACTGCTGAGAGGAAAGGAGGGTTCAAAATGCAAAGAGACAGAGCCTTGTTTGTGGATTTCTTGGGTGGAGTTCGGAAAGTATGAAATATTCCGAACATCGTCGGAATGTGGTCGAATCATTAAGGCACCATTTTAAAGCGGGAATTGTGCCTCTGAGCGACGGTTTCCTTCCGACTCGAGAGGGTCTAACTTTACTTTTTAATTGAAAAAATGTTCAGTTTCATTTATAGTTCTTCACGGAGAATGAATTGCCGATCTTATTCAGCTGCACGTGTACAATAAATTTCTTTAGACGTGAAGTCAAAGAAATTCGAAACTATTCCCCAACCGCCCACAGACTTTGTCTAACTGTTAAGGTGCCTCCTTAGGGACCTAGGGGTGCAGGTACATAATTCTTTGAAGTTTACACCACATATGGACAGAGAGGTTAAACAGGCTTTTAGCATGCCTACCTTCATTGCTCAATCGTTTCAATTTAGGAGTTGGGAAAGTCATATTGAGGTTGTACAGGATGTTGGTGAGCCCTCTTCTGGAATACTGTGTGCAGTTTCGGTCGCACAGTTGCAGGAGGCATATTATTAAGCTGGCAAGTGTTAAGAAGAGGTTTACCAGGATGTTGCCTGCTACGGAAGGTTTGATTTATAAAGCAAGGTTGGATAGACTTGGACTATTTTCGCTGGTGCTTCAGAGCTTGAGAGGCGACTTGATAGAAGTTTATAAAACAGTGAGACGTGGAGATAGTACTAATGGTAGTTGTCTTTTCCCGAGGATGGGAGACTTCAAGACTCGGGGACAGTTTTAAGTTGAGAGGAGATAAACTTAAGAAAAAAAAGATACGAGAGGCAAACTTTGGAATGACTGTGAATAAAACGATGGCAAGTTCCAGCAGAGAAACGGGTGGCAGAGAAACTGGTGACAGCAAAGCAGGCACGAACGTGTTTCGTTTGCCAGGGAAATTCACCGCTTCACAAAGTGGAGAACATTGAAGTGCAGCAGTGACGGCGATTATTTTGCTGGATATTCACCTTGCGAATGCTTTTTCAGCCAGTATCCCTGAATACATCACAAGTCGACAGGATGAAAGCTGCAGCAAGACGTGTGGAGCCAGTGGTGTAATTGATACGGCGTCTGACTTTGGTTTGGAAGATTGAAATGTTGTATCCTCCCTCGCTCGAGTGAAGTTGACAGTTTTTCGACCATTGCAAATTGACAGATGCTTCCGAAGAGGAATGTATGCCCAGCGCTGTTTTTGTCAGATTCTCAGCAGCTGAAGTGATTGGATCGCTGGGTTTTGGAAATTGAAAATTGAAATTGAAAGGTAAATGAGTAACATGAGTGTGGGGCTACTTCAACTCACTGTCTACTTCATATCCCAGCTCATGGCAACGGTACCCATTGTCAGGAGAAACTGCTTGTGTTCCACATAAAGCTGCCTTTTGTCGGGGAACCTTGTGTACGGTGGGAGAAGCGGGTCGAACAATGTGTGAAAATCACAAAGACTGACACTGAGTCACACATTAAACGGTATAGTTGATGTTGTTAACTTGCTCGCCCAGCTGGCTTGTTTCCGTTCAGACGTTTCGTCACCATGCTAGGTAACATCATGAGTGAGACTTCCGATGAAGCGATGTTCTACTCCACTTGGAATTTATACTGTCCGGTCTGTTGCGGTGAGTTCTGTCATTTCCCGTTCTGTTCTGTATGGGTTGTGTATATTGGGTCCAATTCTATATGTTTGCTGATTGCATTATGGATTGAGAACCATGCCTTTAGGAATTCCCATTTGTGTCTATATTTGGTTTGGGCTACTACGGTTATGTTGTCCCAGTTAAACTGATGGCCTTCATTATCCGAGTGTACTGATATTAGGGAAAGTTCGTCGTGTCATTTTGCTGCTAGCTGAAGTTCATGTATTCCGATGGCTCGTTTCCTTCCTGTCTCTCTGGTATAATGTTTGTGGCAGTCGTTGCACGGTATTTTGTAAACTATGTCGGTTCTGCATGTCGTGGGAATGGGGTCTTTAATCCTTGTGAGTGTTTGTCGTAGCATGCGTTGGGCTTGTGTGCTACAGTAATTCCTAGTGGTCAGTTCTGATACGTTCTTGATGTATGGCAGTGTAGCCAGTGTGTTAGGGCATAATGTGTCCTCTGCGTGTTGCTATTTAGTAGGCACCTGCGGATGAAATTGCAGGGATATCCGTTCAAAGCAAAGATTTTGTATTGGTGTTCTTCCTCTTTCTGTATAGTTCTGGGTCGTGGCAATGAGTGGTGGCCCGTTTAAACATTGTCCCGACACAGCTTAGTTTGTGGACCACTGACCTGAGTTAGTTGCCAAATTAAAAGTTTCGGAACCCCTCGAGGCACTGAACCGAGTTGTGATGTGCAAAGGACAACACACAAAGGAGAGTCCTTGTGTGATTGATCCAATGTGATCTGTATACCAGGGTAAACAGTGAAGACTGGTCTTCAGCACTCACATTTAGCCTGGCTCCACTCGGCCCACAGTCAACGCTCACAAACTACCATTGCACTTCACTTTTCCTGACCTCCCCTCTATTCTTGTTTTAAACTGATTACACGTCAGGCAGTTGCTGCTGGCATTGCAGATGTGGAACTGTAACATGGAGTGAATCGATTTTGACTGGTCAATGACATAATTCTGCTTCTAAAGATCAGTCAATATTTCGTATTTATTCCTGTAAATGTTAACCATTAACAGGCTATGGCAGTGAAAGCACTGGATCATAATCACTGGACTACCAGGAAAGATCTGTTTATGTCACTCAGGACACTCTGATTCGGCCTTGCATTCTCCCGTCCTTCTGCACGTGATGCCCCTCTGCTCTGTTTCGGTTTTGTTCCGTCTTGGTTCATAAAACACAAGGTCTCCAATTATCTATTACTTTGTCGTTTCTAATACATGAGATCCTCTTTCCAAATTTGTCGGACTGGCTCCGTGGCTCAGTGGTTAGAGCACTGGTCTTGTAAATACCAGGTCGTGAGTTCGAGTCTCACTGGGGCCTGTTGTATACTCGCTCCTTCCAAATCAACAAGAACCCGTCCAATCTTATCTGAAATTACGGCAACACCATTTCCTCCACAGGCGAGAAATGTGTTTGAAATTCCACTTTCCTGTTTGTCCGACCACATACTTGAGGAAAGTGGGTTCGGAATAGCAAGAAGCAGCTGACATGAGCGACGTTTGACCAGAAGAGCGAGGTCAAGCAGGAAAACTGCAGAGTGACAGGTGAACAGCGGGGGAGGAACACAAACCCACGGCAGCCGCCGAGTTCTTCCTTTGGTTGCTGTAAACAGATTCTAGTTTTGAAGTCTGAAATGGGACAATAGAGCCAAGTGAGTGAAATTCTGCTTTCTGGGGGTTGCTCTCTCCTAAAGCCTCTGGAACTCTCGGTGGAAGGTGTCCTTGTTTGTTTCCTTCTGTGTGTGAAAATGAGGTTCACTTTCCCGACGGGGCATGAACACAGTTTTCCCATCTTAAACTTCAGTCTCATTGGTAGTGATGCGTGAGATTAAAATGTTACAGGGAAAATGACATTGAAATGAACACTTGAAACATGACAGCACACAAGGCTAAAAGGACAAGTGATGGAAACTGGGATGATCGGCCTCTTTCCATACTGTAAAAACTCAATGATGCGATCATTTTGCAGGAGCAACTGATTACCAATGAAATAAAAGCCGGAAGCTGTGTTATTAAGAAATGATGCAAGTCTACTTGTTCCCAGGTGGTCTAGTGGTAAGGGTACAGTAGTTTCACCACTGTTGCCTGGACTCGAGCCCTGGTCAGGGAGTGAGGATTTACTGTCCTCACAATAACAGCAGCAAAGGCCGAGCAGTGCCTGGAGGGAATCCTTTTAATGTCTCGGATCAATGAATGTCCTGGCCCCTTGAAGAAGGGAAGGTAGTTTAACTGTCTCTACTCAGTCGGACAGTTCACCCTTCATGTGCCTCTGATTCCCAGTTCTAGAGATTCACAAAGTTGAGACGAGTGGATTTTTTTTAAAAATTCTGTTTCCTTTCCATTCCAAGGAGCTGCAGTGGTTGAGTGGTTTGGGAAGTTAAAAGGTACCAAATGGCAGTGTATGGGACTACTTCAGCTTCCACTCCTCTGATGACGCTGGGACACTGACTCCAATGTTCTCAGTAACATTTACTGATGTGAGGCAGTGAAACAATTCCTGCAGATCAGATTCAAACAGGGCATCAGAACAGTGAGAAAGATGAGCTTGGATTTTTAAAGAAGTTGCAAATTGTGCTTCAGCCACAGAGACAGGGAGAGTGACGTCATTAACCCATGGCGTCATTCCCGTGCAGAAAGAAGCCGTTCAGCCCATTGAATCCACGGCGA
>NW_025976246.1:0-7528 GCF_021869965.1 Rhincodon typus | reverse complement strand
ACTACACGTGTAGTGTCTCCCACCCATCCTCCTCTAACCAAAAAAAAAGACCGTGTGGAGGATCAGTAAGGTAAGGCTTTTTTTTTTCTTTATTCTTCTGGAAATCTAGAGTAGAGGGGATGGAAGCTAGGGCAGTTGCATGCTCCTCTTGCAGGATGTGGGAGGTAAGGGTCACTGCTGGTGTCCCCTCTGACTTCACCTGCAAGAAGTGCACCCAACTCCAGCTCCTCACAAACCGCGTTAGGGAGCTGGAGCTGAAGCTGGATGAACTTCGGATCATTCGGGAGGCTGAGGGGTGATAGAGAGGAGTTGTAGGGAGGTGGTCACACCCAAGGTACAGGATAAAGGTTGCTGGGTGACTGTCATGAGGGGGAAAGGGAATCGGCAGACAGTGCAGAGATCCCCTGTGGCCATTCCCCTCCATAATAAGTATACCGCTTTGGATACTGTTTGGGGGGGACGACCTACCAGGGGTAAGCCATAGCGACCAGGTCTCTGGCACTGAGCCTGGCTCTGTGGCTCAGAAGGGAAGTGGGGAGAATAGGAGAGCGATAGTGATAGGGGATTCACTGGTTAGGGGAACAGACAGGAGATTCTGTGGTTTTGAGTGAGACTCCCGGATGGTATATTTCATCCTGGGTGCCAGGGTCAGGGATGTCTCGGATCGGGTCTTCAGGATTCTTAAGGGGGAGGGAGAGCAGCCAGAAGTTGTGGTACACATCGGTACCAATGACATAGCTAGGAAGCGGGATGAGGACCTGAAAAGTGATTATAGGGAATTAGGATGGAAGCTGAAAGCCAGGATGAGCAGAGTAATAATCCCAGGATTACTACCGGTGCCACAGGCTAGTGAGGCTAGAAACAGAGAGAGAGAATGCAGCTGAACACATGGCTACAGAGCTGGTGTAGGAGGGAGGGCTTCAGATATGTGGATCATTGGGATATCTTCTGGGGAAGGTGTGACCTGTACAGGAAGGACAGGTTGCACCTGAACTGGAGGGGCACCAATATCCTGGGCGGCAAGTTTGCTAGAGCTCTTCGGGAGGGTTTAAACTAGTTTGGCAGGGGGATGGGAACCGGAGCTACAGATCAAAGGATGGGGTAGCCAGTGCACAGACAGATAGAGCAAGCAGAGGATCTGTGAGGAAGGATAAGCGGTTGATAGGGCAAAGTAACAGTCAGTGTGACAGGTTGAAGTGTGTTTATTTTAATGCAAGAAGTGTCAGGAATAAGGGTGATGAGCTTAGAGCACGGATCACTACTTGGAACTAACATGTTGTGGCCATTATAGAGGCTTGGATAACACAGGGGCAGGAATGGTTGTTGGATGTTCCGGGGTTCGATGTTTCAAAAGCAATAGGGAGGGAGGTAAAAGAGGTGGGGGAGTGGCATTGCTAATCAGGGATAGTATCATAGCTGCAGAAAGAGAGGTCGTCGAGGTATGTTTCTCCACTGAGTCAGTATGGGTGGAAGTCAGAAGCAGGAAAGGAACAATCACTTTATTGGGAGTTTTCTATAGACCCCCCAATAGCAACAGAGACACTGAGGAACAGATTGGGAGACAGACTTTGGAAAGGTGCAGAAGTAATAGGGTTGTTGTCATGGGTGACTTCAACTTTCCTAATATAGACTGGAACCTCATAAGTGCAAATAGTTTGGATGGAGCAAATTTTGTCAGGTGTGTCCAGGAAGGATTTCTGACTCAATATGCAGATGGGCCGACTAGAGGGGAGGCCATATTGGATTTGGTGCTTGGCAACGAACCAGGCCAGGTGTCAGATCTCTCGGTGGGAGAGCATTTTGGTGACAGTGATCACAACTCCCTGACTTTTACCATAGTCATGGAGAGGGATAGGAGCAGAGGTATGGGAAACTATTTAATTGGGGGAAGGGGAATTACAATGTTAGTAGGCAAGAACTACGGAGCACCAATTGGGGGATCAGATGTTCTCAGGGAAATGCACGATAGAAATGTGGAGGTTGTTTAGGGAGCAGTTGCCACAAGTACTGAATAGGTTTGTCCCACTGTGGCAAGGAAAGGATGGTAAGGTGAAGGAACCTTGGATGACAAGGCATGTTAAACATCTAGTCAAGAGGAAGAAGGAAGCTTACTTAAAGTTGAGGAAGCAAGGATCGGACAGGGCTCTAGAGGTCTACAAGGTAGCCAGAAAGGAACTGAAGAATGGACTTAGGAGAGCTGGAAGGGGATATGAGAAAACCTTGGAGGTAGGATCAAGGAAAACCCCAAGGCTTTCTATACTTCTGTGAGGAACAAGAGGATGGCCAGAGTGAGGGTAGGGCCAATCAGGGATAGTGGAGGGAACTTGTGTGCAGAGTCAGAGGAGGTAGGGGGAGGTCCTTAATGAATACTTTGCTTCAGTATTCACCAGTGAGAGGGACCTTAACGTTTGTGAGGACAGCATGAAACAGGCAGATATGCTCGACCAGGCTGTTGTTAGGAAGGAGGATATGCTAGAAACCTTGAAAAACATGGGGATAGATAAGTCTCCTGGGCCAGACGGGATATACCCAAAGTTACTACGGGAAGCGAGGGAAGAGATTGCTGCCCCTTTGGCAATGATCTTTGCGTCCTCACTGTCCACTGGAGTAGTGCCAGAAGATTGGAGGGTGGCAAATGTCATTCCCTTGTTCAAGAAAGGGAATAGGGATAATCCTGGAAATTACAGACCAGTCAGTCTTGCTTCTGTGGTGGGCAAATTATTGGAGAGGATTCTGAGAGATAGTATTTATGATTATTTGGAAAAGCACAGTTTGATTAGAAATAGTTAGCATGGCTTTGTGAGGGGCAGGTCATGCCTCACAAGCCTTATTGAATTCTTTGAGGATGTGACAAAACACATCGATGAAGGTAGAGCAGTGGATGTGGTGTATATGGATTTTAGCAAGGTATTTGATAAGGTTCCCCATGGTAGGCTCATTCAGAAAGTAGGGAGGTATGGGATTCAGGGAAGTTTGGCTGTCTGGATACAAAACTGGCTGTCCAACAGAAGACAGAGGGTGGTAGTAGATGGAAAGTATTCAGCCTGGAGCTCAGTGACCAGTGGTGTTCCGCAGGGATCTGTTCTGGGACCTCTGCTCTTTGTGATCTTTATAAATGACTTGGATGAGGAAGTGAAGGGTGGGTTAGTAAGTTTGCCGATGACACGAAGGTTGGTGGAGTTGTGGACAGCGTGGAGGACAGTTGTAGGTTGCAACGGGACATTGACAGGATGCAGAGCTGGGCAAAGAAGTGGCAGATGGAATTCAACCCAGAAAAGTGTGAAGTGATTCATTTTGGAAGGTTGAATTTGAATGCAGAATAAAGGGTTAATGGCAGGATTCTCGGCAGTGTGGAGGAACAGAGGGATCTTGGGGTCCATGTCCATAAATCCCTCAAAGTTGCAACCCAAGTTGATAGGGTTGATAAGAAGGCATATGGTGTGTTGGTTTTCATTGGCAGGGGAATTGAGTTTAAGAGCTGCGAGGTTACGCTGTAGCTCTATAAAACTTTGGTTAGACCACAATCGGAATATTGTGTTCAGTTCTGGTCGCCTCATTACAGGAAGGATGTGGAAGCTTTAGAGAGGGTGCAGAGGAGATTTGCCAGGGATGCTGCCTCGACTGGAGGGCAGGTCTTATGGGGAAAGGTTGAGGGAGCTAGGGCTTTTTTCATTGGAGAGAAGAAGGATGAGAGGTGACTTGATAGAGGTTTACAAGATGATGAGAAGCATAGATAGAGTGGATAGTCAGAGACTTTTTCCCAGGGTGGAAATGACTATTACGAGGGGGCATAATTTTAAGGTGATTGGAGGAAGGTATAGGGGAGATGTCAGAGGTAGTTTCTTTACACAGAGTAGTGGGCATGTGGAATGTGCTGCCAGCAGTGGTAGTGGAGTCAGATACTTTAGAGACTTTTAAGCAACTCTTGGATAGGCACATGGAGGATAGTAAAATGTAGGGTATGCAGGGTAGATTGATCTTAGTAGGATAATAGGTCATCACAACATCGTGGGCCGAAGGGCCTGTACTGTGCTGTACCGTTCTATGTTCTATATTCTGTGTTTAAAAGAGTTAACTGTTTTGTGCTTCCTTTTGTAATGAAAATTAAAAATTAAGCCAACAAATGTAGGGAACAAAAAATACATTTTTGCTCAAGTTTGGACATTATAATAATGTCCATTCTGAACCTCAATTCCATATTGGTAAGGACCCTGCCAAAATTATGAAATAATCCTGATGTCAGAAAACCAGTTTAGGGCTGGGTCTTCTTTCGGCAGGAAACTTTCTCTTCTTGCGACCAGACAGTCGTCTTGCCCTCTGATCAATGGGCCCTCGCCCCACTAATCAGCTGCCACATTTTGCCAGGACCAGGGAGCACCAATCTGTGGTATTCAAATGAGGCCCAGCATTAAGATCTGCCAGTGGGCAGTTAAGTTAAGGTTCGAGAATTTGGGCTTGTTCCTGCTGGAGCAAAAGAGATTGCGGGGAGATTTGATAGTGTGTAGAAGATTCTACCTGGTTTAGGACAACAATGAGAAGCTGCTTCAATGAGCTCATGGTACATGGACCAAGGAGATTCAGGTTTAAAGTGACGAGTAAAAGATGTGTGAGGAAGAATTTTCTGTTTAGGCATGACCTAGAATTTGCTGCCCACAGGGATGGTGAAAGCAAAGATGATCAATAATTTCAAAAATAAATTACATGTTTGTTTGAGGAAAATCGTCTTTTGGGAGGTTACAGGGATAGAATGGGGAAATGGGCCAGGTGGAATAGCTCTGCAGAGTGCTACTATGGACTCGATTGGCTAATTGGTCAGCTTTTGTATTGTAAAGAATCAATGACTTCTGATGAAGATTCCTGGTGGGAATTGGTAACCCCTACCATTGGTTTATCACTTTCTGGGATATGTGCCTTTTTTTAATTAAACAGTCAGGGGATGTAGGCCAGCATTTATTGATCATCTCTAATTACCCTGGAGAAGATCGTGATGAGCTGTCTTCCTAAACCACCATAGTCCTTGGGATGTAGGGACATCAACAGTGCTTTTGGAAAGGGATTTCCAGGATTTTGACCTGACAATGTTGTTCTGAGTCATGGTGTTGTGTAAGCTTGAGGGTGTTAATGTTCTCATCTACCTGCTGCCCTTGCCCTTCTAAGTGGGAAAGGTTGTGGGTTTGGAAGATGCTATTGAAGGAGCTTTGGTTAGTGACTGCCGTGTGTCTTATAGATGCTATATACTGCTGCCACTGTGCATCGGTGGTGAAGGTCGTAAGTGTTGATGGTGGTGGATGGTATGCCAATTAAGTCAGCTACATTGACTTGGATGGTGTTAAGCTTTCTGAGTGCTATTGGAGCTCCACTCATCCAGAAATGTGGAGAGTATTCTGTCACACTCCTGCTTCAGTATCATTTGTGAAAGATGCTGAACATTGTGCTATCAACAGTGAAATATCTCCTTTTCCAACTTTATGGTGGAGGGAAGATTATTGATGAAGCAGCTGAAGGTGGCTGGGCCTGGGACACTGTGCTGAGGAACTCCTGGAGTTGAAATGACTGACCTCGAGTCACACAATCACCTTCCTTTGTTCCAGACATGACTCCAACCAGTAGCGAGTTCTCCCCAGATTCCCATTGACCCCAGTTTTGTTATAGCTCCTTGATGCCAGACTCCTGTCAAATGCACCCTTGATGTTAAGGGCAATCACTTCAAGTTGTCAAGTCCATGTTTGGACCAAAGTTGTAATAATGTGAGCAGCTCTGGCAGAACCCAAGCTGAGTATCAGTGAGCAGCAATTTTCCCTGTCATATTTCCTGTTGTGTGCAGACTCTGAGGTCCACCCACAAGCAGAAGCTATGCGTTGGTACACCAGTCAGTGTGCATGGAGCTTTCAAATGGCTGCACAGCTCTGCAGCTTAGAGTGAATTTTGCTCAGCAGATTATTCCTTTGCAAGTGTCATCCAATGGCACCATCACTGACCCTGTCCATCAATTTGCTGATGATCAAGAGTAGACTGATGAGGTGGTAATTGGCTGGGTTGGATTTGCCCCACACTTTGTAGGCAGGACATCACCAGGAAACAACATCATCATGTCGATGCCAGCGTTGTAGCTGTATTGGAATAGCATGATAAGGGATACATCTCAACGTGTAGTTCACTTTTTTTTCTGTGCCGCATTATGTGGTGCATGTTTAAATGAATTATATCCCAACAGTCTCACATTCTTTTTCTGTAATATTTTCTATGTTCCATAGCCATTCAGTTTACATTCACATTCTTAATTTCCATTATCTTTCCTTGTTGTCTTGGATTTGAGTTTCTGCTCAATGATAACCCCCAGGATGTTGATAGTGGGGGATTCAGTGATGGTAAAGCCATTGAATGTCAGGGGGCAGTGGTTAGATTGTCTCTTATTGGAGACTTTACTCGCTACTTGTCAGCCCAAGCCTGGATATTGTCCAGATCTTGGTGCATTTGAACACAGACTGCTTCAGTACCTGAAGAGTTGCTGAACATAGTACAAAACTCGGCGAACATCCCCACTTCTGACCTTATTATGGGGTAAGGTCATTGAAGCAGTTGAAGCTCATTGGGCCTAGACACTACTGTGAGGACCTCCTGCAGAGATGTCCTGGAGCTGAAATGACTGACCTCCAACAACCACAAACATCATCCTATGTGGCAGGTCCAACCGGCAGAGAGTTTGACACCTGATACCCATTGATTCCAGTTTTGCTTGGATTCCTCGATGCCTGACCTGGTTGAATGCAGCCTTGATGTCACGGGCAGTCACTCTCACTTCACCTTTGGAATCTAGCTCTTTTGTCCATGTTTGAACCAAGGGTAATCAGGTCAGGAGCTGAGTGGCCTTGGCAGAACCCAAACCGGGCATCACTGAGCAGTTAATTGCTGAGCAGGTGCTGCTCTATAGTACTATTGATGACACCTTCCATCACTTTACTCTTGATTGAGAGTGGACTGTTGGGGCAATAATTGGCCCGGTTGGATTTGTTCTGTTTTTTGTGCATGGGGCGTATGTGGGCAATCTTCTACATTGTCGGGTAGATGTCACTGTTGTAAATGTACTGGAAGAACTTGCCTTGGGGTTCGGAAAGTTCTGGAGGACAAGCCTTCAATACTATTGCCAAAAGTTTGTCAGGGCTGTAGCATTTGCAGTTTCCATGTCCTGAGAATGAATTTAAAATGCATGTTAGACACACTGCCCAGTATTTTTTTTGAGCCGTCCCCATACTCTTCTTAAAAATTTGATGTTGTATTAGCTACTTTCTGAGTTTTAGATAAAGCCTACGTCTGTTAATTCACTGAAGATAAACTCTGTGAGTGATTTTGCAATTCTCTTTAAATATGAAATCCAACTGAGCATGGTGACTTGTCTTCCTTTATTATCGTTATCTTACCAGTGGCAGTCTTACATAAGAGATAGTAGGAACTGCAGATGCTGGAGAATCTGAGATAACACCGTGTAGAGCTGGATGAACACAGCAGGCCAAGCAGCATCAGAGGAGCA
>NW_025976245.1:0-7529 GCF_021869965.1 Rhincodon typus | reverse complement strand
AGTCTCCCTTCATGGCACTGTGGATCTACCTACAGTACATGGACTATAGCTGGCCCCATCCTCTCCAGGGCGGTTAGCGATGGGCAATAAATCTGGCCCTACCCAGCGATGCCTTAAGACTCATAAGCAAATAAAATAGTTATCATATTTAAATTAATAAATGCTAATTGGCAAGGAAACCGGAACAGAATATTTACAGACCACACGTTGAACGGGCGTGGTTCTCTTTATCACCCCTCTAGCATTTGCACTTTGTTATTTTCCAGTTCTGTTCTGGCCCCTGCTGGGGTTACATCAACTTGACTGGTTCTTCTCCTGAGGAGTGCCATGAGTTTATAAATTACTCGTACACAGATACATGAGCTTCAAGCAACAGAGTAATATTAGGGCCGGTCAAGGACAATAGTGGGAAGTTGTGCGTGGAGTCCGAAGAGATAGGAGAGGTGCGAAATGAATATTTTTCATCAGTATTCACACAGGAAAAAGACAATATTGTCAAGGAGAATACTGAGATACAGTCTATGAGACGAGACGGGATTGAGGTTCATAAGGAGGAGGTGTTAGCAATTCTGGAAGGTGTGAAAATAGTTAAGTCCCCTGGGCCGGATGGGATTTATCCTAGGATTCTCTGGGAAGCTAGAGAGGAGATTGCAGAGCCTCTGGCTTTGATCTTTATGTCGTCATTGTCTTCAGGAATAGTGCCAGAAGACTGCAGACTAGCAAATGTTGTCCCCTTGTTCAAGAAGGGGAGTAGAGACAACCCTGGTAATTATAGACCAGTGAGCCTTACTTCGGTTGTGGGTAAAGTGTTGGAAAGGATTATAAGAGATAGGATTTATAATCATCCAGAAAGGAATAATTTGATTAGGGATAGCCAACACGGTTTTGTGAAGGGTAGGTCGTGCCTCACAAACCTTATTGAGTTCTTTGAGAAGGTGACCAAACAGGTGGATGAGGGTAAAGCGGTTGATGTGGGGTATATGGATTTCAGTAAAGCGTTTGATAAGGTTCCCCATGGTAGGCAATTGCAGAAAATACGGAGGCATGGGATTGAGGGTGATTTAGCTGTTTGGATCAGAAATTGGCTAGCTGTAAGAAGACAGAGGGTGGTGGTTGATGGGAAATGTTCATCCTGGAGTTCAGTTACTAGTGGTGTACCACAAAGATCTGTTTTGGGGCCACTGCTGTTTGTCATTTTTATAAATGACCTGGATGAGGGCGTAGAAGGATGGGTTAGTAAATTTGTGGATGACACCAAAGTCGGTGGAGTGGTGGATAGTGCGGAAGGATGTTGCAGGTTACAGAGGGACATAGATAAGCTGTCGAGCTGGGCTGAGAGGTGGCAAATGGAGTTTAATTCGGAAAAGTGTGAGGTGATTCACTTTGGAAGGAGTAACAGGAATAAAGAGTACTGGGCTAATGGTAAGATTCTTGGTAGTGTGGATGAGCAGAAAGATCTCGGTGTCCATGTGCATAGATCACTGAAAGTTGCCACCCAGGTTGATAGCATTGTTAAGAAGGTGTACGGTATGTTAGGTTTTATTGGTAGAGGGATTGAGTTTCGGAGCCATGAGGTCATGTTGCAGCTGTACAAAACTCTGGTGCTGCCGCACTTGTAGTATTGCGTACAGTTGTGGTCACCGCATTATAAGAAGGATGTGGAAGCATTGGAAAGGGTGCAGAGGAGATTTACCAGGATGTTGCCTGGTATGGAGGGAAGGTCTTATGAGGAAAGGCTGAGGGTCTTGAGGCTGTTTTCGTTAGAGAGAAGAAGGTTAAGAGGTGACTTGATAGAGACATACAAGATGATCAGAGGATTAGATAGGGTGGACAGTGGGAGCCTTTTTCCTCGGATGGTGATGGCTAGCACGAGGGGACATAGCTTTAAATTGAGGGGTGATAGATATAGGACAGATGTCAGAGGTAGGTTCTTTACTCAGAGAGTAGTGAGGGTGTGGAATGTCCTGCCTGCAAAAGTAGTAGACTTGCCAACTTTAAGGGCATGTAAATGGTCATTGGATAAACATATGGATGATAATGGAATAGTTTAGGTGAGATGGGCTTCAGATTGGTTTCACAGGTCGGCGCAACATCGAGGGCCGAAGGGCCTATACTGTGCTGTAATGTTCTATGTTCTATGTTCGAGACCAAATATGGGTGTAAAGATTCTCCAATCTTTTTATTTGCCTGTGTCCTAAATGTGTACAGTTCTTAATGATCCCAGTCTAAGTTTTTAACCCCTTCCTAATGAACCTCACTGACTTTCTGACCATTCCCTGTGGGTTGAATTCTCTCCGGATTGTTTCAGGTCAGTTTCTCTCGGGAGAACGTGTCACTGTCTTGATGATGTCACAATGCTGTCTCGTCACGTCTCGTCACCCCCGGCCACATAAACCATTTCATGTCCGGCTGTTTCTCAAGGAGCTGCATGTGTTTGGGACCCTCTCTGCAGTGCGAGTTCGCCGTGAATTTACACACCATTTCTTTCGTATATAACATATTATATCTGCACATCCACTGATAGCCCGACATCATGGCACATATTAACATTCAAGTGCATTTATCAAAATGGATGTGTGTCTCAACATCTTCCCATGTGGTGCTGATCTGTCAGGTAGTGACCAGATTATCAAATGTGGTTTTCTAAAACAAAATTAAAACAAAAACAAAATGTAAGGATTGCCAAGGAAAGATATCAACTTATTCAAATCATCTCAACATTCCAGGTTTTAACTGCAACATAGGTGAATACTAGATTGCAAGGTTCTCCTGAACTACATCTGAAATTAATTATTCCAGTTCGTTTATCATCTTGAACAATATATTCCTTATTTTCTTTTTAAAATTGGAAGTTCCTTGATGCATATAAACTTGCAGGGTTTTTGGGATTGAACAATGACTGACATTTGTTCTAAACAGAGCCAGCATGACCTCAGAGGGCTGAATGCTGTCTCTCTCTGTTCTACCACAAAAAATCTAGGATCCAAAGAGAACAGGATCAGCTGCTCCAGTCTCTCCAACCATTGAAGTCCTGAATCCCTGATGACATTCCTGTAATTCCGGTCTCAAACTTCTCTGGGAACTTAACATCTTTCTGCAAAGACACAGCCCATATTTGGGCTCCTTTCTACAGAGATAGAACTGAAAAGGAGGAAAATGATGTTTCACTTATTTGAAACTAAAGTTTAACTCCACTGGGAGGACTGTCAACATTTGTCATTGCCATTTGGACAAAGGAAGTAGAGACAATGGAAATATATCACACAGGGGAGCTTTTCTCTAGAAAAGAGAAGACTAACGGATGATCTGATGGAAGCCTTTAAAATGATGAAGGGCTTTAAAAATCCAATAGTGATTTCATGAGAAATCGCTTTACCCTGTGACAGGTCAGAATGTGCAATTCACTCCAAGAGCACGAGATGGAGGTGAACAGAGGAATATATTTAAGAAGTTGGATGCATACGTGAGGGAGAAAGGAATAGAAGGATCTGCTGATGGGAGAGATGAAAGGGGAGGATGTGGAGCATAAATACTGACAGAGACTAATGAGTTGATTGGGTTAGAGACTCAATGGAACAAAGACAAACATATTTACTTCTGATCTAATTGGAGTGGTGAGGAAAACGTTATTTCCTACACAGGACAAAATAAATTTACTTCATCAGCTTTTGGGGATCATTTCCTTGGGAATGTTCAGTCCCAGCCTCAAAGAGCATCAGCCTCATTGGAAGCAAAGTGGTGAGAGCGGCCAGTCCAGCAGAAAGAAAACCTCTGACCCTCCCACTTTCCTCACTGTCAGAATGAACATGGCTCAGTCTTGGATGTGATTTTCCCTCATTTTCAAATCAATTCATGGGGCATAGTTTCAATGTCTAGGTCAGCACTTATTGCCCATCTCAGTTGTCCTCCTGGAGAAGGTGGTGGTTTCTGGGACTGCAGTCTTTGAGGTGTAGGGTCACCCATAATGTTGTTTGGGAGAAGTTCCAGGGTTTACAATCACTGAGAGTAAAGGAACAGCCAAGATGGAAGATTATGATATTCAAGTCCCAATTATTTCAGTGACTCCATTAGATCTTCATGTGATGGTCATTTTGAGATTTCTATCTGCAAATCTTCCCTTTCTAACATCCGATTAATGAGAATGGTGCGCAGTATGGAGAAGAGCATACAGATGCTAACTGTCCCATGTAACTGCTTCACTTGTTTTTCGAGACAGTAGATGCTGTCTGTTTGAAATGTGCTGTCTCGCAGCACATATAATGCGGATTAACAGCAGATCCAACTCCTATGATCATTTGTGAACTTTCCTGTACTTCGACAGACTGGATGACTAAATGAATCCTTTCCTTCACACAGAACATATGAATGGCTTCTCCCCAGTATGACCTCGCTGGTGTACCTGTAGGCCAGATGAATCTCTGAACCGCTTCCCACACTTGGAGCATTTGAATGGCCTCTCCCCTGTGTGCATGCGCTGGTGTCTTACGAGGGCAGATAGCTGAGTGAATTCTTTTCCACAACCAGAGCACGTAAATGGCCTCTCCCCAGTGTGAATTCGTTGATGCATGTGCAGGCTGAATAACTGAGTGAATACTTTACTCTGCTCCAAACAAGTTGATGCCGTCTTTCCTGTGGGAACTTACTGGTGCTTCATCAGGTGAAATATTCGTGGAATTTATTGCCACTGGGGAGGTGATGGCCTGTGGTATTAGACTGTTAATCCAGAGACCCAGATAAACACTCTGGGGACCCAGGTTCAAATCCCACCACGGCAGAAGGTGGAATTTGAATTCAATAAATCTCTGGAATTAAGAATCTAATGATGGCTGTGAATCCATTGTCAATTGTTGGAAAAACCAATCTGGTTCACTAATGTCCTCTACAGAAGGAAACTGCCATCCTTACCTGGTTTGCACCACATGTGACTCCAGGCCTGCAGCAATATGGTTGACTTTGAACTGCCCTCTGGGCAATTAGAGATGGACAATAAATGCTGCCTAGCCAACGATGCCCTCATCCTATGAATGAATAAAAAAAAATTAGAGCAGGTGAATGGCCTCTCTCCAGTGGCAACACATCGGTGTTTCCACAGAGCAGATGAATCAGGGAATCCCTTCCCACATTCAGAGCAGGTGAATGGTCTCTGCCTCGTGTGACTGCATTGATGAAACTCCAGCACTGACAAGGAATAGAATCCTTTCTCACAGTCCTCACATTTCCATGGTTTCTCCATATTATAGAAAGTCTTGTGTCTCTGTAAGTTCCTACTGTGAATGGTGTGATGTTTCGTTCAGCTGTGAGACGAGGTGAAGGTATCTCAGTTCACTGGAAGACTCTGACTTGGGTGTATATGTCTCAGTACTTTTCCAGACAAACTGTTGTTTCAAATCTTTTGAAACAGATAGATATTTCTTGATCTACACTTTCAAGCCAATGATATTCAAGTGCGACTTATTTCAGTGACTCCATTGGATCTTTACGTGATGGCTGTTTTGAGATTTCTATCTGAAAATCTTCCCTTTCTAACATCTTGAAAAAAAGATTACTATGTTTATTATTATTGGATTAGAAATTAGGTTAAATATTCAAAACAATCAAATCTAATTGATCACTTCTTGTCTGGACAGATTCTGCTCCCTCCCTGGGTTCACTTCCTTTCAGCTGCTGCAAGTAAATAATTTCACACCAGAATTTAAAAAAAAGAAATCGGGGTAAATTGTTTTCTTAAAGATATCAGAGAGAGGAAGAAGTGTCAGTCTGGGTGAAGCTCAATCTTCATTCAGAGAGAGAGGAGCAACAGCGTTGCTTGGCAGCTCTGAGCAGCTTCAGAAGTTGATTGTCCCACAACACGGGGGCTCTGATTGGCTGGAGGTCCAGAGTGCTTCCGGTTCTCCAGCTCTTCCCATTGGTCACATTACTGAATTATGACGGATCTCCCCAGAATGGGTTTGCTGGTGTTTCATCAAATCATTGCTGCTTCTAAAGATCTTCTCACAGTCAGAGCATTGAAATGGTCTCTCATCAGTGTGAATAAGCCTATGTCCGCTGAAATTGGAGGGCCGAGTGAATCCCTTCCCAAACACGGAGCAAGTCAAATGTTTCTCCCAAGTGTGAATAGCTGGTGTTCACTGAGTATCAGATGTCCGAGTGAATCCCTTCCCACACTCAGTGCAGGTGTACGGTCTCTCTCGAATGTGGCCATGCTGGTATATAAGAAGCTGTGCTGATTTAATAAATCCCTTCCCACACACTGAGCAGATGAACGGTCTCTCTCCAGTGTGAGACAGCTTATGTGACCTTAGGCTGGACAATGATGTGAATCCCATCCCACACACAGGGCAGGTAAAAGATCTCTCTCCAGTGTGACCTGATTGTGTGACATTAGAATGGATGAAGACGTGAATCCCCTCATACACAAAAAGCAGATGTCAGTCTCTCTCCATTGTGAACTTGATTGTGTGATATTAGGCTGGGCCACGAATTCTATCACTTCCCAGATACAGATCAGATGAAGCTTCCTTCCCCGTGAAGACTTTTGTGTGACATTTGGCTGGATCTCCAAGTGAATTCCTTCCCACATGTGGAACAGCTGAACAAATTCTCCCTCGTGTAGACAGGTCGATACTGAATTAAACTTTTAGACAGCCTAAGGCTTTTCCCACAGTCAGAGCATTCAGAAGGTCTCTTGTCAGTGTGAACCCACTGGTGTGACATGAAGCTGGATGACTGAGCAAATCCCTTCCCACACATTTAGCAGGTGAATGGTCTCTCCCTGGAGTGACTACGACGATGAGCTTCCAACTGGCCTGAGTATTTGTATCCCTTCGCACAATCCACACATTTCCACGGTTATTCCATGATGCTGATCTCCTGGCATCTCTCCAGATTGGATGATCTGTTGTCCATAAACACAATGTGCGTACAGTTTCTCTGCTCTGTGGATTTTTTTTATTTTTCAGAATGTTACCTGGATGATGTTAAATAATTTCTGCAGTTAGTTCACTGGAACATTCAGAATCAGGTGTGTCAGTGTGTGAGTGTTGGTGCTTTACCACTCACACTAATGTTTGAAATCTTTTCCCACAGACATTCCAGATAAACATATTCCCTTCTGGTCCTGATGATTTGAATAACGCGGTTGGATCTTGACATAGTGTTTGATTTGACTCTCCCATCTTCAATGTCTTTCTTTCTATTACTCTGTGAAATATTTACAAACATCATCACTGTCTGTACAGGGTAACATCTCAGAACAAACAAATTCGATTTCTGAGAGACATTTTTCCTTTATTGCACCCACCCCAAAACTTATGACCTACACTAAAAGATGTGAAAATCAGTACCAAAAGCAAAAGCAACATTCCTGAATAAATCAGGTTGTTGTTCCCAGTGTCTATGAGGCATTGTATACCCTGAGGTACCAACTTGTGATGGGAAGCACCTAGCGCAGTGGTGAACATTACAAGCTCCCAGTCCAGAGAGAGGTCACAAAAGATAGATGATACCCTTTGGGGTTAGTAGGAACTGCC
>NW_025976244.1:0-7529 GCF_021869965.1 Rhincodon typus | reverse complement strand
GCTGTGTTCATCCAGCTCTGCACCTAGTTTAATTTGGCATCATGTTTGGCACAACAGTGAGGTCCGAAGGGCCTGTCCCTGTGTTGTACAGTTTTATGTTCTATGTTCTTTGAATTCTTTTATCCTTTTGATTACCTTGATTAGATCACCTTCTAATCTTCTAAACAGAAACAATACAAACCAGGTTTCTGCAACTTGCCCTCATGATGTAACACGTTACTTCATGATATTGTTCTGCTGGATTTGAACTGCAACCTAGGCCAATAAACTGTTCCTGTAAATGTGCTGTCTAAAAACTATTTGGATGGGGGCTGATCCCAGCACTGTATAACAAAAGCATCATCTCCTCACCATTACATTCTACCTCCTCTACCATGTATTATGAATCCTATGCAACAGTTTTCTCCTGATCTATGTATACGCTATTGCTTCTCCATAGTTTCTTGCCGCATCATTAAGGCAATAATAGTATTTCTTTTCCCAAGTCCAAACTTAACAGTTCCCCCAGTAATCTCCAGCTGCCACAGATTAAATGAGTTGGTAAACTATGCCCCTCTTGGTAACCTCCTGGTTGTGAGCTCACAACTCGATATACTCCAAAGCATCATCTGCAAACTTGGATACGTAACTCTCTATTCCTTCATTTTCGCTGCTCCCTCCAAGCTGCACATTAGCCTGGATGTTGCCAGACAAACTACGCACAAGCCTGTCCCTTTTAGTTAGTTAGTGCTTTTGTGGAGCTATACAAACCATCGAGATAAATAAATTGACAGTACACTACAAGAAAAGAGAGGGTATGTTGCTCCAGTGCAGCTGAACATTCTATATTGTACAAGGTGGTGAATGGTCACATTGGTAACCTATAAAGACCGTAACATTTTATTTTCTGTATTTTTAATTGTGGACCAAACTGGAAGAAAGTCGGTTTTAAAACCAGGGATTGTGGAAGGAATTGCTGTACTTTTAAAACCAAGTTCCTGGAACTCACTGTGTATGGTGTTTACACTGCGGCTTTGTTCAACCAGTGCAAGAAGCTGTTTGCAGATAACACAGCACAACACTGGTGTGTGTGTGAGCAGAGTGTTTTTTTCACTGCTAACAGGTAGCTGATTGGAATTGTAATTTTGACCAATTGCATATGCAAAGGTCAGCAGACAGCTTTCTGGTTCCTGGGTAGCTCAGTGAGTGAAATAGATGAATTGCTGATGAGCTGGTTATGTGCGTCTCTCATTCTCTCCCCAATAAAAAATTACCTGAAGCCTGAGGAAAACCAGTTTTTGTTTTCTCCCACTAGCTGCTGTAAGCTGTTACCTTTGACCAGTAACTAAGAGATTTTGTAGGTAGTATACCAATCACCCTGTGCCTCTCGTGAAGGAAGGCTGACGAACAGAATGTTCTGGCAAACAAAAGGAACATCTTAATGCAGCCTGTGGACTGGTGCTATTGCACTATTTCTCCCAGATTTTTTCCCTTCACCCATAAAGCCAATGTTTTCTTGCTTGTCTGTATCTGGCTGTTTGTGTGTCAGGGTTTAAAAAATGGGGGTTAGAGCCAAATGTTGATAGCTCATTACTACTTATCTGCAATTAGAAATGCTTATTTCCAATAAATAGTAGTTCTTGTTAAGTACAGGAACCTGGCCAGTGTTTTCTGTTCACTTGATTCCATCAGACACTTACATTAGAACTTTTTGCACTTTGCTTAAATCATTAGCTTTTGGGGAAACCTGGGAGTAGTGGGGCTCAAGATTCAGCACGTTTTCCTTAGTGGGTTGTAACATGATATCTGGAGCTCATCTGAGATTATTTTGAAACAAGCTGCCACAGGAAGTGGTGGAGGCTGGTACAATTACATTTAAAAGACGAGGATGGATATATGAACAGGAAGGGTTTAGAAGGATAGGGGCCAAATGCTGGCAAATAGGACTAGGTCACATAGGGATGTCCAGTAGGTGCGGACTAGATGGGCCGAAGGGTCTGTTTCTGTGCTGTATGACTCTATGAGTTCACGAGACGAGGATTTGGGTGTGGCATTAGAAGGTGAAAAAGAAGAAGGGTCCAGACCCGAAATGTCAGCTTTCCTACTCCTCTGATGCCGCTTGGCCTGCTGTGTTCATCCAGCTCTACGCCTTGTTATCCCAGATTCTCCAGCATTAGCAGTTCCTACTACTTCTGAGAATGAGGGCTTTTATTTGGCAAAGAAGTTGGGGGTGGCTTTGCCTGCTAAAGGTAAGGTGGCAGACATGAAGGAAGTACTAGCACAGCATTTGGATTTGTAGAAGTAAGACAGAGACCAGATACTCTGGGTAGTAATAACATTGGATTGGAAAAAAATTATATAAAAAATTTATAAGAATATTTATTCAAAAAAGGAGGGAGACAGAAAGTAAGAAACTACAGACCAGTTAGTTTAACATACATCATTGGGTAATTGTTAGAATCCATTACGAAGGAAGAAACAATAGGAATTTTGCACAGTCAAAATGCAATCGTAGTCAGCATGATTTTATGAAAGGTAAATCGAGTTTGCTGGAGTTTTTCAAAGATTTAACAATCAAAGTGGAGAATGGAGATTCTATAATTGTAGTACTTGAAAATCTGGACTTCCAGAAGGCATTTGATTAGGTGTATACAATAATTAAGACTACATAGGGTGAGAGGCAATTTCTGAGCTTGGATAGAGAATTTGCTAACCAACAGAAAGCAGAGAGTCAGGATCTTTTTCTGATTGGTAAGATGTACTGAGCGGGGTGCCACAGGGTTCAGTCCCAACAATTTACAATTATATTAATGGCTTGCATGCAGAAATAGAATGTACTATAGCCAGATTTGCAGATGACACTAAAATAGATTTTTTTTTCCTATTCATTTGTGTAATGTGATGGAGGTAGTGGATGTTTGTGGATGTGGTGCCAATCAAGTGGGCTGCTTTGTCCTGGATGGTGTCAAGCTTCTTGAGTGTTGTTGGGGCTGCATTCTTCCAGGCAAGTGGGGAGTATTCCATCACACTCCTGACTTGTGCCTTGTTGAGGAGTCAGAAGGTGAGTTACTTACCGCACTATTCCTAGCTTCTGACCTGCTCTTGTAGCCACTGTGTTAATGTGGTAAGTCCAGTTGAGTTTCTGGACAATGATAACCCCAGGATGTTGATAGTGGGGGATTCATTGATGGTAACACCATTGAATGTCAAGGCGAGTTGGTTAGATTGTCTCTTATTGGTGATGGTCATAGCTTGGCATTTCTGTGGCGCGAATGTCACTTGCCACTTGTCAGCCCAAGCCTGGATATTGTCCAGATCTTGTTGCATTTGAAAATGGACTGCTTCAGTATCTGAGGAGTCATGAATGGTGCTCAACATTGTGCAATCATTGGCGAACGTCCCCACCTCTGACCTTATGGAGGGATGGTCACTGATGAAGCAGCTGAAGATGGTTGAAGATAAGTTGCAATGAAGAAATAAGAAATTTACAAATGGACGTGGATAGGTTAGGTGAATGGCCCAAAGTTCAGTGGATGAAGTTTAACAGGGATAAGTGTGAGGTCATTCATTTTGATTGAAAGAATGGAAAGGCAACTTATTATCTAAATGGACAGAAACTCAGAGGGATCTGTGTGTCCTCATGCATGAATCACTGTAAACTAGCACGCAGGTACAGCAGGTAATAAGGAAGGCAAATGGAAGTTTGGCATTTATTACTAAAAAATAGAGTATAAAAGTAGGTCAGTTTTGCTAAAACTGTGAAAGGCATTAGTGAGACCACAACTGCAGTGCTGTGTACAGTTTTAGTCCCCTTACTTGAGGGGTGGAGGTAATTGTATTGGAGGCAGCTCAGAGGAGGTTCACTAGATTGATTCCAGAGATGACGGGTTTGTCTTATGAAGAGAGGTGGAGCAGTTTAGGATTCTACTCCTAGAATTTAGAAGAATGAGAGGAGCTCTAACAGAGGTATATAAAATGCTAAAGGGGACTGACAATGTAGATGTAGTGAGGATGTTTCATTTTGTGGGACAATCCATAACAGGAGGTCATAGCTTTAGGATAAGGGGTAGCAGATTTAAAACAGGGAGGAGGAGCAATTGCTTCTCTCAAAGGGTCATGAGTTTGTGGAATTCACCACCCAAAGTGCAGTGAATAATGGGATACTGCGTAACTTTTGAGTAGGATATTTACTTAGTAATGGGTAAAAAGGTTATGGAGAATAGGCAGGAAGATGAAGTTAAGGCTGAATTAAGACCAGCCATAACTGTATTAAATAGTGGAGGTGGTTTGAGGGACTGAATGGCCCACTCCTGCTTAGTCTTATGTTCTCAGGTGATATTCAGTAACAGTTGAAGCAGCTCGATTGTGAAGATAACTAGAGATGGAATTGTAAACAGCAGAAAAAGACAAAGAAGCACAGGAAAATATAATGAAAGGGAAATTGGAACAAAAAGAATGGAAGTGGGAAGACAAGAATTAGAATTGCAGAGGGGAAAGGAAGAGAGAAATACAGAATTTAAGCACAAAATGCTGCAGTTAAAAAAAAACATCAGATGCTGATGCAGGTTCTGATGAGGAGAATGTAAAGTCCAATAAAAAAACACTTAGATTTGTCAAGGCACTGCCATAGTTTGAGGAAAATGATACGGAGAAATTCTTTATGTTCTTTAAGAAAATTGCGAGACAAATGAATTCGTCAAAGGGAAATTTGGATATTACCCATGCGCAGTAAGTCAATAGATAAAGCACAGGAACTTTAGGTTGCAAAATCAGAGGAAATTTTATATGGATATTGATGCAATAAAAATAGCCACAATGGTTGCATATGATTTAGTACATAAGGCAAAAGTGTTTGAATTTAAGGAAATAGCTTGGGCAAATCTACCCTGAATTTCAAAGAGTTATGTGCAGTAATTTTAAGAAGTGGATACAAGCATCAGAAGCTGACACCATGTATGAAGCTTTTAAACAGATTATTCTTTATTCTTAGAAGAATTTAAGAAATCATTGCCTCTGCAATAACATTCAGGCTAACTGCTAGACAGGCAGCAATGATAGATGATCCACAGAAACTAAACTCTTTTTTCTATTACCCTCCTGAATTTGAAAGGGATTGGAAATGAGAGAGTGAAAGGAAAATGAATAGCCGAGGTATGGAATAGAAAACTGAGAATCCCACAAGGTGGTCTCCTCAGATCAGAAGGGAAAATACTGAGGGAAGAGGTGAAAATCGGAATCTGAGGTGTTTCCATGATACCGAGGTGAGACACATTTAGAATGCTGGAATTGGGATTTCTTGGAGCTTGTGAGAATGGGTCCGAAAAGGAAACTCAGGGGGAAAGAATACAGATCAAAATGTAGCTTTAACCACAACTAAGAGACCAAAGGTAAACACTGCTTTGAATGTACATAGTACAGTACAGTGAAGGAACAGGCCCTTCAGTCCACGCTGTCTGTCCTGACCATGATGCCATTCTAAATTAATTCCATCTGCTTGCACATGGTCTGTAAACCTGTATTCCCTGCCTGTGACGCTTGGTCATAGAAGACAGAGGGTTGTTGAGAGGGGTGTTTTTCTACTGGAGATCTGTGAGCAGTGGTGTTCCACAAGGAACAGCACTGGGATCTTCCCTATATTCCAGGCACTTACCAACCTTTGTGTAAAAAAGCTATCCTCCTATTAGTGCATCTCATAAGTTTATATACTGCTATGAGGTTACCTCTCAGCGTCTAATGCACTCGCAAAAACAATCCAAGTTTGTCCATACTCTCCTTATAGCTAACAGACTCAAATCCAGGCAACAGCCTGGTAAACCACTTCTGCGCTCTCTCCAAAGCTTCCACGTTCTTCTGATGGGGTGGTGACCAGAATGGATTTAATATTCCAAACGTGGCCTAACTAAAGTTCTATACGGCCGCAACAGGACCTGCCAATGTTTATACTCAATGTCCCAATCGATGAAAGCAAGCATGCTGTATGCCTTCTTTATCGTCTTATTTACTTGTATTGCCACTTTTAGGAGCTATGGATTTGGACACCAAGATCCCTTGGTATGTCAATGCTTCTAAGGGTCCTGCCATTTACTTTATACTTTCCTTTTGCCTTTGACCTCCCAAAATGCACCACCTCACACTTGTCTGGATTAAACTCCATCTGCCATTTCTCCACCCAACTTTCCATTGGTCTATATCCTGCGGTAATTTTTGACAACCTTACAACTCTACCAATTTTTGTGGCATCTGCAAACTTAATAATCAGACCACCTACATTTTTATCCATATCATTTAAAGACTGTACATAACAAGTAACAGAGGTCCCAACACTGACACTTGAAGAACACCACTGGTCACAGACCTGCAGTCAGAAAAACACCCCTCCACATCTACCCTCTGCCTTTCATAAGCAAGCCAATTTTGTAGCCAACTTACAAACTCACCATCTGACCATGGATCCCAATTGACTTAACCTTCTGGACCAGGCTACGATAAGGGGCTTTCTCAAATGTCTTAGTAAAGTCCATATAGACAACACACACTGGCCTAACCTCATCAATCATCTTCATCACTCCTCAAAAAACTTAATCAAGTTTGTCAGACAAGACCTCCCCTGCATAAAAGCCATACTGACTAGCCCTAATAAGTCCATTCTTTTCAAATGTGAGTAAATCCTGTCCGTAAGAATCTCCTCCAATAATTTCCATACCACTGATGTAAGGCTCACCGGCCTATAATATCCTAGATTATCCCATTTGCCCTTTTTAAACAAAGAAATGACATTGGCTATTCTCCAGTCTTCTTGTATCTCACCTGTGGCTAAACAGGACACAAAGATCTCTGTCAAGGACCCAGCAATCTCCTCCCTCACCTCCTTCAGTATCTGGGATAGATGCCATCAGGCCTTGGGGGCTTATCTACCTTAAGATTTTTCAAGGCATCCAACACCACCTCCTTCTTAATATCATCATGCCTTAGAATAACAACATACCCCTCCCTAATCTTACTGTTACCTACATTCTTCTCCTTGGTCAATACTGATGTTAAGTACTCATTAAGGACTTCATCCATTTCTCTGCCCTGGGATTCTCCTTAATTCTACTTACCAAGGACATTTCATGGCTCCTTTTAGCACACTTAATTTCTTGTTTAACTTCTTTCCTGCTTCCTTCCTATTTCTCAAGGGTGTGTTGATATCAGTTTCCTAAACTTTCCATGTGCTCCTTTTTTGTTTTCAATATCTCGTCATCCAAGGTTCCCAAATCTTGCTATCCTTAGTTTTCATCCTCACAGGAACTCCCATGCTTCCGATGTGGATTTAGCCTCAAACAGCCGTCTCCCCCCACCCCATTCTAATTTCTTCAATTCCTGTGTAATATACTGTAATTAGCCTTCTACCAATTTAGCACTGACATGAAGACCAGTCTTATCCTTATCCGTGATAGAAGGAACTACAGATGCTGGAGAATCGGAGATAACAGGGTGTAAAGCTGGATGAACACAGCAGGCCAAGCAGCATCAGAGGAACAGGAAGGCTGACGTTTCGGGCCTAGACC
>NW_025976243.1:5898-7530 GCF_021869965.1 Rhincodon typus | reverse complement strand
TGCAGTTGAGATTTTTCGCTTCTGAACTGCTTAACTCACTGAAATAATGGGAGGGGGAGTTGAAATGGTTCGCGACTGGGAGGTGCAGTTGTTTGTTGCGAACCGAGCGTAAGTGTTCTGCAAAGCGGTCCCCGAGTCTCCGCTTGGTTTCCTCGATGTAGAGGAAGCCACACCGGGTACAGCGGATGCAGTATACCACATTGGCAGATGTGCAGGTGAACATCTGCTTGATGTGGAAAGTCTTCTTGGGGCCTGGGATGGGGGTGAGGGAGGAGGTATGGGGGCAGGTGTAGCACTTCCTGCGGTTGCAGGGAAAAGTGCCGGGTGTGGTGGAGCTGGAGGGGAGTGTGGAGCGGACAAGGGAGTCACGGAGAGAGTTGTCCCTCCGGAAAGCAGATAAAGGTGGGGAGGGAAAGATGTCTTTGGTGGTGGGGTCGGATTGCAGATGGCGGAAGTGTCGGAGGATGATGCGTTGGATCCGGAGGTTGGTGGGGTGGTACGTGAGGACGAGGGGGATTCTTTTTTGGTTTTTATTGCGTGGACGGGGTGTGAGGGATGAGGTGCGGGAGATGTGGGAGACACGGTTGAGGGCGTTCTCGACCACCGAGGAGGGGAAGTTACGGTCCTTGAAAAACGAGGACAACTGAGATGTACGGGAGTGGAATGCCTCATCCTGGGAGCAGATGCGGCAGAGGCGAAGGAATTGGGAATAGGGGATAGCCACCCGAAGGTTGCAGGAACAGCAACTCATATTCCGCTTGGGAACCCTGCAGCCCAATGGTATCAATGTGGATTTCACAAGTTTCAAAATCTCCCCTCCCCCCACCGCATCCCAAAACCAGTCCAACTCGTCCCTGCCTCCCTAACCTGTTCTTCCTCCCACCTATCCCCTCCTCCCACCCCAAGCCGCACCTCCATCTCCTCCCGACCAACCTCATCCCGCCCCCTTGACCTGTCCGTCCTCCCTGGACTGACCTATCCCCTTCCTAACTCCCTACCTACACTCACCTTTCCTGGCCCCATCCCCGCCTCTTCAACCTGTTTGTTTCCTCTCCACCTATCCTCTCCTCTATCCCTCTTCTATCCGCCTCCCACTCTGTCCCTATTTATTTCAAAACCCCCTTTCCCTCCCCCTTTTCTGATGAAGGGTCTAGGCCCGAAACGTCAGCCTCTCTGCTCCTATGATGCTGCTTGGCCTGCTGTGTTCATCCAGCCCTGCACCTTGTTGTCTCGGATTCTCCAGCAACTGCAGTTCCTACTATCCCCATCGAAAGTTAGGTCATTTGGTGAAGTTGGCAATCTTGACTTCTGAAGTGCTTATCTCACTGAAATAAGCATTTTAGTCAAACCAGCATCAGATATTAGGTCATTTGGTGCAGTTGAGATTTTAGACTTCTGAAGTGCTTATCTGACTGAAATAAGCATTTTAGTCAAACAAGCATCAAAAGTTACGTCATTTGGCGCAGTTCATTTTTTTGACTTCTGAAGTGCTTTTCTCACTGAAATAAGCATTTTAGTCAAACCAGTATCAAAAGTTAGCTCATTTGGTGAAGTTGAGATTATTGACTTCTGAACTGCTTATCTCACAGAAATAAGCATTTTAGTCAAACCAGCATCAAAATTTAGGTCATT
>NW_025976243.1:5085-5888 GCF_021869965.1 Rhincodon typus | reverse complement strand
GTCAAGCAAGCATCAAAAGTTAGGCCATTTGGTAAGGTTTACATTCTTGACTTCTAAAGTGCTTATCTCACTGAAATAAGCATTTTAGTTAAACCAGCATCAAAATTTAGGTCATTTGTTGAGGTTCAGATTTTTGAATTCTGAAATGGTTGTCTCACTGAAATAAGCATTTCAGTCAAACCAGCATCAAAAGTTAACTCATTTGGTGAGGTTCAGATTATTGACTTCTGAAGTGCAAATCTCACTGAAATAAGCATTTTAGTCAAACCAGCATCAAAAGTTAGATCATTTGGTGCAGTTCATTTATTTGAATTCTAAAGTGCATATCTCACTGAAATGAGCGCTTCAGTCAAACCAGTATCAAAAGTTAGGTCATTTGGTGAAGTTGAGATTTTTGACTTCTGACGTGCTTATTTCACTGAAATAAGCGTCTTAGCCCAAACAGCATCAAAAGTTAAGTCATTTGGGGAGGTTGACATTTTGGACTTCTGAAGTGCTATTCTCACTGACATAAGCAGTTTAGTGAAACCTGCATCAATAGTTAGGTCATTTGGTGAGGTTGACAGTCTTGACTTCTGAAGTGCTTCTCTCACTGAAATAAGTATTTTAGTCAAACCAGCATCAAAAGTTAATTCATTTTTTGAGGTTCAGAATTTAGACTTCTGAAGTCCTTATCTCACTGAAATAAGCATTTTATTCAAACCAGCATCAAAAGTTAGGTCACTTGGTGAAGTTGACAATCTTGACTTCTGAAGAGCTTATCTCACTGAAATAAGCATTTTAGTCAAACCAGCATCAAACGT
>NW_025976243.1:1642-5075 GCF_021869965.1 Rhincodon typus | reverse complement strand
TGAAGATGACAATCTTGACTTCTGAAGTGCTTATCTCACTGAAATAAACATTTTAGTCAAACCAGCATCAAAAGTTAGGTCATTCGGTGAGATTGTGATTTTTAACTTCTAAACTGCTTGTGTCACTGAAGTAAGTGTTTTAGTCAAACCAATATCAAAATTTAGGTCTTTTGGTGCAGTTGCCATTCTTGAATTCTGAAGTGCTTATCTCCCTGAAATAATCATTGTAGTCTTACCAGCATCAAAAGTTATGTCATTTGGTGAGAATCTGATTTTTGTCCTCTGAAGTGCTTATCTTACTGAAATAAGCATTTTAGTCAAACCAGCATCAGATATTAGGTCAGTTGGTGAAGTTGAGATTTTTGACTTCTGAAGTGCTTATCTCTCTGAAATAAGCATTTTAGTCCAAACAGCATCAAAAGTTAGGTCATTTGGGGAGATTGACATTCTGGACTTCTGAAGTGCTAATCTCACTGAAATAAGCAGTTTAATCAAACCTGCATCAAAAGTTAGGTCATTTGGTGAAGTTGAGATTATTGACTTCTGAAGTGCTTATCTCGCTGAAATAAGCTTGAGTGTCAAACCAGCATCAGAAATTATGTCATTTGTTGCGGTTGAGATTTTTCGCTTTTGAACTGCTTATCTCACTGAAATAAGCATTTAAGTCAAACGAGCATCAGATGTTAGGTCATTTGGTGCAGCTGAGATTTCTGACTTCTGAAGTGCTTATCTCACTGAAATAAGCAATTTAGTCAAACCAGCATCAAAAGTTAGGTCATTTGGTGCAGTTCAGTTTTTTGACGTCTCAAGTGCTTTTCTAACTGAAATAAGCACTTTACTCAAACCAGTATCAAAAGTTAGGTCATTTGATGCAGTTCAGTTGTTTGACTTCTCAACTGCTTTTCTAACTGAAATAAGCATTTTACTCAAACCAGTATCAAAAGTTAGGTCATTTGGTGAGGTTGACAATTTTAACTTCTGAAGTGCTTATCTCACTGAAATATGCATTTCAGTCAAACCAGCATCAAAATTTAGGTCATTTGTTGAGGTTCAGATTTTTGACTTCTGAAGGTCTTATCTCACTAAAATAAGCATTTTAGTCAAACCAGTATCAAAAGTTATTTCATTTGTTGAAGTTGACATTCTTGACTTCTGAAGTGCTTACCTCACTGAAATAAGCATTTTAGTCAAACCAGCATCAGATGTTAGGTCATTTGGTGCAGTTGAGATTTTAGAGTTCTGAAGTGCTTATCTCACTGAAGTACAAACCGGCATCAAAAGTTAAGTCATTTGGTGCAAGTCAGTTCTTTGACTTCTCAAGTGCTTTTCGAACAGAAATAAGCATTTTAGTCAAACCAGCATGAAAAGTTAGGTCATTTGGTGATGTTGAGATTTTTGACTTCTGAAGTGCTTATCTCACTGAAATAAGCTTGAGCGTCAAATCAGCATCAGAAATTATGTCATTTGTTGCAGTTGAGATTTTTCGCTTCTGAACTGCTGACGTTACTGAAATAAGCATTTAAGTCAAACAAGCATCAAAACTTACGTCATTTGGTGAGGTTGATATACTTGACTTCTGAAGTGCTTATCTCACTGAAATAATCATTTTAGTCAAACCAGCATCAAAAGTTATGTCATTTGGTGAGAATCTGATTGTTGACTTCTGAAGTGCTTATCTCACTGAAATAAGCATTTTAGTCAAACCAGCATCAAAAGTTAGGTCATTTGTTGAGGTTCAGATTTTTGACTTCTGAAGTGCTTATCTCACTGAAATAAGCATTTAAGTCAAACCAGCAACAAAAGTTATGTCATTTGTTGCAGTTGAGATTTTTGACTTCTGAAGTGCATTGAAATAAGCATTTTAGTCAAACCAGCATCAAAAGTTAGGTCATTTGGAGTAGTTCAGATTTTTTACTTCTGAAGTGCTTATCTCACTGAAATAAGCATTTTAGTCAATCCAGCATCAGATGTTAGGTCATTTGGTGCAGTTCAGTTTTTTGACTTCTCAAGGGCTTTTCAAACTGAAATAAGCATTTTAGTCAAACCAGTATCAAAATTTAGGTCATTTTGTGAGGTTGACATTTTTAACATCTGAAGTGCTTATCTCACTGAAACAAGCATTTTAGTCAAACTGGCATCAAAATTTTGGTCATCTGTTGAGGTTCAGATTTTGACTTCTGAAGTGCTTATCTCACTGAAATAATCATTTTAGTCAAACCAGCATCAAAAGTTATGTCATTTGGTGAGAATCTGATTGTTGACTTCTGAAGTGCTAATCTCACTGAAATAAGCATTTTAGTCAAACCAGCATCAAAATTTAGGTCATTTGTTGAGGTTCAGATTTTTGAATTCTGAAATGGTTTTCTCACTGAAATAAGCATTTTAGTCAAACCAGCATCAAAAGTTAACTCATTTGGTGAGGTTCAGATTATTGACTTCTGAAGTGCTTATCTCACGGAAATAAGCATTTTAGTCAAACCAGCATCAAAAGTTAGTTCATTTGGTGAAGTTGAGATTTTTGATTTCTGACGTGCTTACTTCACTGAAATAAGAATCTTAGCCCAAACAGCATCAAAAGTTAGGTCATTTGGGGAGGTTGACATTTTGGACTTCTGAAGTGCTAATCTCACTGAAATAAACAGTTTAGTGAAACCTGCATCAATAGTTAGGTCATTTGGTGAGGTTGACATTCTTGACTTCTGAAGTGCTTATCTCACTGAAATAAGTATTTTAGTCAAACCAGCATCAAAAGTTAGTTCATTTTTTGAGGTTCAGAATTTAGACTTCTGAAGTCCTTATCTCACTGAAATAAGCATTTTATTCAAACCAGCATCAAAAGTTAGGTCACTTGGTGAAGTTGACAATCTTGACTTCTGAAGAGCTTATCTCACTGAAATAAGCATTTTAGTCAAACCAGCATGAAACGTTATGTCATTTGGTGAGAATCTGATTTTTGACTTCTGAAGTACTTATCTCTCTGAAATAAGCATTTTAGTCAAACCAGTATCAAAAGTGAGGTCATTTGGTGAAGTTGAGATTATTGACTTCTGAACTGTTTATCTCACTGAAATAAGCATTTAAGTCAAACCAGTTACAAAAGTTATGTCATTTGTTCCAGTTGAGATTTTTGACTTCTGAAGTGCATTGAAATAAGCATTTTAGTCAAACAGGATCAAAAACTAGTTCATTTGCTGTACTTCAGGTTTGTGACTTCTGAAGTGCTTATCTCACTGAAATAAGCATTTCAGTCAAACCAGCATCATAATTTAGGTCATTTGTTGAGGTTCAGATTTTTGAATTCTGAAGTGGTTATCTCACTGAAATAAGCATTTTAGTCCAACCAGCATGTAAAGTTAGATCATTTGGTGAATTTGAGATTTTTGACTTCTGAAGGGTTTATCTCACTGAAATAAGCATTTTACTCAATCAAGCA
>NW_025976243.1:0-1632 GCF_021869965.1 Rhincodon typus | reverse complement strand
TGCAGTTGAGATTTTTCGCTTCTGAACTGCTTAACTCACTGAAATAATGGGAGGGGGAGTTGAAATGGTTCGCGACTGGGAGGTGCAGTTGTTTGTTGCGAACCGAGCGTAAGTGTTCTGCAAAGCGGTCCCCGAGTCTCCGCTTGGTTTCCTCGATGTAGAGGAAGCCACACCGGGTACAGCGGATGCAGTATACCACATTGGCAGATGTGCAGGTGAACATCTGCTTGATGTGGAAAGTCTTCTTGGGGCCTGGGATGGGGGTGAGGGAGGAGGTATGGGGGCAGGTGTAGCACTTCCTGCGGTTGCAGGGAAAAGTGCCGGGTGTGGTGGAGCTGGAGGGGAGTGTGGAGCGGACAAGGGAGTCACGGAGAGAGTTGTCCCTCCGGAAAGCAGATAAAGGTGGGGAGGGAAAGATGTCTTTGGTGGTGGGGTCGGATTGCAGATGGCGGAAGTGTCGGAGGATGATGCGTTGGATCCGGAGGTTGGTGGGGTGGTACGTGAGGACGAGGGGGATTCTTTTTTGGTTTTTATTGCGTGGACGGGGTGTGAGGGATGAGGTGCGGGAGATGTGGGAGACACGGTTGAGGGCGTTCTCGACCACCGAGGAGGGGAAGTTACGGTCCTTGAAAAACGAGGACAACTGAGATGTACGGGAGTGGAATGCCTCATCCTGGGAGCAGATGCGGCAGAGGCGAAGGAATTGGGAATAGGGGATAGCCACCCGAAGGTTGCAGGAACAGCAACTCATATTCCGCTTGGGAACCCTGCAGCCCAATGGTATCAATGTGGATTTCACAAGTTTCAAAATCTCCCCTCCCCCCACCGCATCCCAAAACCAGTCCAACTCGTCCCTGCCTCCCTAACCTGTTCTTCCTCCCACCTATCCCCTCCTCCCACCCCAAGCCGCACCTCCATCTCCTCCCGACCAACCTCATCCCGCCCCCTTGACCTGTCCGTCCTCCCTGGACTGACCTATCCCCTTCCTAACTCCCTACCTACACTCACCTTTCCTGGCCCCATCCCCGCCTCTTCAACCTGTTTGTTTCCTCTCCACCTATCCTCTCCTCTATCCCTCTTCTATCCGCCTCCCACTCTGTCCCTATTTATTTCAAAACCCCCTTTCCCTCCCCCTTTTCTGATGAAGGGTCTAGGCCCGAAACGTCAGCCTCTCTGCTCCTATGATGCTGCTTGGCCTGCTGTGTTCATCCAGCCCTGCACCTTGTTGTCTCGGATTCTCCAGCAACTGCAGTTCCTACTATCCCCATCGAAAGTTAGGTCATTTGGTGAAGTTGGCAATCTTGACTTCTGAAGTGCTTATCTCACTGAAATAAGCATTTTAGTCAAACCAGCATCAGATATTAGGTCATTTGGTGCAGTTGAGATTTTAGACTTCTGAAGTGCTTATCTGACTGAAATAAGCATTTTAGTCAAACAAGCATCAAAAGTTACGTCATTTGGCGCAGTTCATTTTTTTGACTTCTGAAGTGCTTTTCTCACTGAAATAAGCATTTTAGTCAAACCAGTATCAAAAGTTAGCTCATTTGGTGAAGTTGAGATTATTGACTTCTGAACTGCTTATCTCACAGAAATAAGCATTTTAGTCAAACCAGCATCAAAATTTAGGTCATT
>NW_025976242.1:3293-7532 GCF_021869965.1 Rhincodon typus | reverse complement strand
ACCTTGTTGTCTCGGATTCTCCAGCATCTGCAGTTCCTACTATCTCTAATACTCTGGGGATCTGTGTTCAAAACTTGCCACAACATACGGTAGAATTTGAATTTGAATTCAATAAAAATCTGGAATTAAGACTCTAATGATGACTATGAATCAATTGTCAGGAAAAGAACCATCTGGTTCACTAATGCCATTTAGGGAAGATACCTGGTCTGACCGACATGTATCTCTAGACCCATGGTGACGTGGTTGACTCAGAAACGTTAGTGATGTTGGATGATAAATGCTGGCCTAGTCAGTAAATCCCTTATCTAATGAACGAATTTCAAAGACAAAAGGTCCAGGAATCCTGATGGGGAGATAGTTACTCCTATAGGATAGATTGGAATGACATATTTGGGCTCTGTGGAAACCCTGTTGTAGCTGAACACACAAGAATTACCTAAGAAGTTGAAGATTTCCTGGGGCAATCGCCCAGCCTCTGAAACCCCCTGAAAATGTCTCCAACTTTGCCTTTAGAGCTATCAGAAGGCTCTAACTCACTTTAGCTGAAGAGCTAACCAAGAGAATTCAAATCCTACACTAACACCTGGGTACATATTAAACTGAAGCATTGACCTTACTCCCCACCCTCTTAAATTCTGACAGTCCTCTCCATCACTGGCCTGACTGTGCCGGGACTGATACCTCACCCAACACTCCCCCACCCAACACTACTCCTGATCCGATTCTCCCATCCTGCTGGGCCCAATACCATCTCAGAACATACACCTCACTCCCAATGTGACAGCTACCCCACACACAAACCAGACCCTGCCAAACTCAACATCCTCCCCCTTCCCCAATACCATCCCTCGACCTACTCCAAGACATCCTCTTACCCAACGCCTGTACCCCTCACACCCTGACACCCGAACACTTTCACCTACCTAGCACCCTGCCATCCTATTCCCTTACCTACCTAACCCCCTGACACCCCTCACCCACCTACCACTGTAACTCCCTCACCTAGCAGACACCTCAGCCCTAGGTGATGGCCTAGTGGTATTAACCCTAGACTGTTAATCCAGAGACACAGATAATGTTCTGGGGCCCTGGTTTCAAATAGGTTTACAGCAGTTGGTGGAATTTGAATTCAATAAAAATAATCTGGAATTAAGAGTCTAATGATGACAAATTCATTGTCAGTTGTTGGAAAAACCCAACTGGTTGACTAATGTCGTTTAGGGAAGGAAACTACTATCCCTACCTAGTCAGGCCTACTTGTGACTCCAGACCCACTGCAATGTGGTTGACTCTTAACTGTCCTGTGGATAATTAGGGATGGCCAAAAAGTGCTGGCCTATACAATGATGCCCACATCCCACAAATGAATAATAAAAAAAACCTGCCACATTACTTTGTCACTCCCTGCCACCCTAATCCCATATCTACCTGCCATTCTAACCCTCTCATCCACCTGTCACCCTACCTTTCAACCCCTGCCATCCTACCATCTGAGACACCTCTTCTGACTCCTGTGTCTGTAAATTTTATGATATTGGCCATGGCTTCTAATGACCGTGTTGACGTTTCCCATTTTATACCATCCCCCAAAGTCAACAATCTCCGCAGCAGTTCCCACCCCTGCCCACACCATCATCTGTATCAATATGAGAGGGAGCACTAGCAGTGTTCAGTCACAAGGATCCCCCCAGTGGAGAATCTGCCAGCCCTCAATCACACGTACGCTGAAGTATGGCCACTCGTGAAATTCCAAAGGTGGCAAAATGATCTATGCCCGTCGCTTCAGGAGAAAATACTGGAGCAGTGTTATCCAAGGAGATATGCAACTGGAGAGGCTCATTGCTGGGAGGGCTGGCTCCAAAAGCTACCATTTCCAAACAACCTTCACCTCTGCTAACAGCAAGGGAAACAGCACTGGCTGCTCCCTAGACTGTGCTGCTTTAAGGTTTTAGTAAAGGTTTGTAGCTTGGGTTGTGGGTGAGGTTGTTGACTTGCTCACCAAGCTGGCTTGTTCTCGTTCAGTTTCATCACTATGCTAGGTAATATCATCAGTGAGGCCTCCGATGAAACGATGTTGTTCTACTCCACTTGGATTTTATACTGTCCAGTCTGTTATGGTGAGTACTGTCATTTCTGGTTTTGTTCTGTATGGATTTATAGATGGGGTCCAATTCTATATGTTTGGCCAAACATAGACATGCATAGGAATTCCTAGAGATGTGGTTTTCAACCCATAATGCAATCAACAAACATATAGAATTGGACCCCATATACAACCTATACAAATCAAAACCGGAAAACACACTACTCACCATAATGGACCGCACAGTATAATTTCCAAGCAAACATCGCTTCATCGGAGGCCCCGCTGATGATGTTACCTGGCATGGTGACGAAACGTCTGAACGAAAACAAGCCAGCTCGGCGAGCAAGCCAACAACATCACATGCTGCTTTAAGTTACAGAGTTAGAGGTTTGAGATGACCACGTTAACCCAGCAATCACAGTGTTACTTTCAGAGATAGTCTCTGCTACATATATTCAATATATGGGACTCGAAGGGATAGAGGGCATAGAAACAAGCCATTCAGCCCGACCCATCCATATTGGTATTTCTGCGCCTCCTCCCAACTTTTCTCATTGAGGTCTGCAACTGTTGCATCATTGAGTAGGTTGCAGACCAGATGTAGTGTACCTTTAAAATCTTTTGACAATACAGTATCAACAATATCCCAACATGGGACATTCCAATGTATAAAACTCTCTCGAATCACCTTCACAGTGGAATGCAATGGAGTCAGTGCAGTGTGTCATTAGTTGGTCAGCCTAGTGTAGTGTGATGGTCATCTAGGACTGAATCTTATGTTTTATTCAGGTAAGTGTGAGTCGCTTTGGGTGATCTGGAGGGTAATTGCTCCAAGGTTACCACCCCACATGCCTGGATAGGTGCAGCTCCAATAGCACTCAAAAAGATTAACACTATCCACAAACATCCACTCCCTCCACTACAGGTGCTCAGTAGCAGCAACATGTACCATCTACAAGATGCACTGTAGAAATACCCCAAGGATCCTCCAACAGCACATTCCAAACCCACAACCACTAGCATCTAGAAGGGCAAGGGCAGCAGATACATGGGAGCACCACATGTGGTGTGCCTACAACAGTCAATTTATATAAATGTCCTGAATAAAGGACCAAAGGGATTGTGGCTAAATTTGCTGATGACACAAAGACGATTAGGGAAGTGAGTAGTGAAGAAGGCGTGAGGAAGCTGCAAAAGGATAACCTATCAGACACCTGACTTGTGCCGTGTAATCAGGTTTTCGAGAGTAAGGAAATGTATTACTCTCTGCAGGATTCTTAGCCTTTGACCTGTTCTTGGAGCCATTGTATTTATATGGCTTTCCGTTTTCTGGTTAATGGTCGTCTCCAGGATGTGAATAGTGGAGTATTCAGTCTTGCTAATGCAACTGAATATCAAAGAATTAGAATATCCTTTATTGTCACGTGTACTCAAGTATGGAAGTACAGGAGTACAGTGATAAATTTACATTGTCACCCCATATGACACTATCTTACGTACAAAGTACATAGATACAGATTTTAGATTTAAAAAACTACAGAAATAAAGGGATAAAGAGAGGAAAAAAAGTTACATTATTTACAATTGTTCATAGTATAAAAAAGAAAAATGAGAATAAAGGTAAAAGGATAAGCATTACAGTCTTGCAGCAGGTCAGTGCAAGGGGCTTCCATTAGTGGTCTGCCTGGGCTCACAAGCACTGACCGTCCACATCAGTCCCTAGCCCAATCAACTGTCCCCGCATCGTTTGATCCTCCAGCCCACTGACCCTCCCCGCTCTGAGCCTCCAACCGACTGACCGTCCCCGCTCCAAGCCTCCAGCCCCACTGACCCTCCCTGTTCCGAGCCTCCAGCCCACTGACCGTCCCCGCTCCGAGCCTCCAGCCCCACTGACCCTCCCCGCTCCGAGCCTCCAGCCCCACTGACCCTCCCCGCTCCGAGCCTCCAGACCCACTGACCGTCCCCGCTCCGAGCCTCCAACCCACTGACATTCCCTGCTCCGAGCCTCCAACCCACTGACTGTCCCCGCTCCGAGCCTCCAGCCCACTGACCATCCCCGCTCTGCTCCGAGCCTCCAGCCCACTGACCGTCCCCACTCCGAGCCTCCAGACCCACTGACCGTCTCCGCTCCGAGCCTCCAACCCACTGAC
>NW_025976242.1:0-3283 GCF_021869965.1 Rhincodon typus | reverse complement strand
GTCCCCGCTCCGAGCCTCCAGCCCACTGACCATCCCCGCTCTGCTCCGAGCCTCCAGCCCACTGACTGTCTCCGCTCCTCACGAGGCGCAGTGGGTGTCCCCACATCACTTGGGCTTCCAGCCTGCTCTAGCTCAGGAGAGAACACCAAGAGGGGAAAAAGGGGAAGAAATGAGAAGAAAACGGGAAATAAACAGAAGGAGCAGAGTTAGATCATCCGACTCCACCATCATCTTGACTGGATGTTATTAATTACAGGTCCTCGTGCTTCACCAGATTTAAATGTCTCTCCCAGGAAATGCATATTGTCTCTGTCAGTCATGTCCTCCACCTTCCACACATGCTAGGCTTCAGTCACAGAGGTACCACGATGATGGTTAGATTGTCTCTTGTTGGAGATAGTAACTACCCGGCATTTTGCGAGGCACGAATGTATCACCTTGCCACCTTTCAGACCAAACCTGTAAGTTGTCCAGGTCTTGCTGTGTTTAGGCACAGACTGCTTCAGTATCTGAGAGTTGTCTTTTGGCTAAAGGAGTTTCTTCTCAATTCCTTACTGATTTCATATTGATTGTGTAATTTTGATTTGATTTGATTTGATTTGATTTATTATTGTCACATATATTAGGTCCAGTGAAAAGTTTTGTTTTGCATGCAGTACAGGCAGACCATATCATACAGAGTGCATTAGGGTAATAGAACAGGGTGAGGAATACAATGTCACGGCTGCACAAAGAGCGAGATTTAAAATTTGAGAGGTCCATTCAGGAGTCTAATAACAGCGGGGAAGAAGCTGTTCTTGAATCTGTTGGTCCATGTGTTTAAGCTTTCGTAGACAGAAGAGATTGAAAGAGATTATAATTGGGGTGAGAGGCGTCTTTGATTATGTTGGCTGCCTTTCTGAGGCAGCAAGAAGTATACATGGAGTCAACAGATGGAAGGTTGGCTTGCGTGAAGGACTGGGCTGTGTTCACAATTCACTCTAGTTTCTTATGGCCCTGGGCAGAGCAATTGCTAAACCAAGCTGGTATGCATCTAGATAGAATGCTTTCTATGGTACATCTGTAATAATTGGGAAGAATCTTTATAAACATGCCGAATTTCCTTAGCTTCCAGAGGAAGTACAGGCATTGCAGTTCTTTCTTGACCGTTGCATCAACATGGGTGGACAAGGGCAGATTGTTGGTGATCATCACTCCCAGGAACTTGATACTCTCAAACATCTCCATCTCTGTTCCATTAATGCAGACAGGAGTGTACCCTCCATCTCCACCATTAATATTGATGGCCTCTAGTTGCACCCTTCCCTGAAGAAGGACAACTTTATCAAAATGTTTCATAGTCATAGAGTCACACAGCATGGAAACAGGCCCTTCAGTCCAACCACTCCATGTCGAACATTATCCCAAACTAAACTGCTCCTGGTCCATATCCCTCCAAACCTTTCCTATTCATGTATCCATCCAAATGTCTTTTAAATGTTGTAATTGTACCCACACCCAGCACTTCCTCAGGATGTTTATTCCACACACAAACCACCCTCTGTGTAAAAATTTTGCCTCTTATGTCTTTTTTAAGTCTCTCTCCTCTCACCTTAAAAATGTGTGCCTAGTCTTGAAATTCCCTACCTTAGGGAAAAGGCAACTACCATCAACTCTATCTATACCTCTCATTATTTTATAAACTTCTATCAGGTCACCTCTTAACCTTCTATGCTCCAGTGAAAAATGTCCCAGCCTATCCAGCCTTTCTTTATAACTCAAACCTCTGTACCCGGCAACATCCTGGTAAATCTCTTCTGAGCCCTCTCCAGCTTAATAACATCCTTGCTATAACTTGGCGACCAGAACTGGACATAATATTCCAGAAGAGGCCTCACCAGTAGTCTGTACAACCTCAACATAACATCCCAACTCCTATTGTCAATGAAGGAAGCATGCCAATTGACTTTTTAACCATCCTGTTTAAAAGATTTTTATTTTAGCAGTGAAAGATAATATATAAAGGTTTGTTTCGCTTCCCTACTTGCAGCCAGGGCTTCTGTTGGTATTTCCTCATTCACTTCTCCCATGTATTCCATTCCCTAAAGACACTTGAAGTATCCGTGTATCTCACGGAGGAATGAAAGAATCTGAGAAGTAGAATGGCTACACTTTTCCCTTTATAAAAACAAAATGCAGCAACTTTAGAAAGAGCATGGCCAAACCAGAGAGGCCAGGAAGCGTCCGATTCAATCTCCGATCCCAGTTGTAATGGGGGTTGAGTAGTTACTAGTTCAACTGGGCAAAGTGTTGGAAATGTTTACAGGAAACACAAGGTAAGAAGAGCACAGAGTCCTCAAGCAGATTGTAAGCCATAAAGAAAATCAATGTGGTTTCGGCTCCTTTCTACAGTCACCTTTGGGTTTTTCCTGTTTCTCACTACCGCCTGGTGCACTATTATTCTGTTGTCAATTTGATATGAGCAGATCGCAGGGAGAGAGAGAGAGCAGGGCAAAGAATGATTGAAATGCTAAGGAAGCTCAGGAGGTATGGCAGCATCTGTGGAGAGAAAAACAGAGTTAACATTTTGAGTCCAGTGACTCTTCTTCAGAACCACAAGCAGCTGGGGAAATGGTGGGATTAATGCTGAAGATGGAGGGTGGAGTTGGGTGGGGGAGTTTGTTGGTGGGGGTGTGGTTGCGGGTGCGGGTAATAAACACAGAAGGAGGGGTTCACATTCTGAAATTGTTAAAAGTATTGTTGAGTTCTGAAGACTGTAAGTTGGAAGATGATGCTTCTCCATATTGCATTGAGCTTTGCTGGAGAACCGCAGCAGGCCTGAGACAGAAATATTATCCAGGGAACATGCTGGTGTGTTGAAGCGGCTGGGAGCTTGGGGCCATGTTTACAGACAGAGTGGAGGGGTTTGGCAAAACAGCCACCCATTTTGTGTTTTGTCTCCCCAGTGTAGAGGAGACCAGTCATTTGTAAAATTTTAGGAAGAATGTCAAGTTAATTTGTTCTTTTCGGTGGTGTTTAATGAATTGGAATGTGGGCTACAACACCAGGAGAACTCTCTGTTCTTTCACAGATAGAACTGTATCACATTTACCTGTAGAGCCAGACAGAACCTTGTTTTAAAGGTTCTTCAGGAATGCAACATTCAAATGAAGTGTTAAGCCTTGATATTTATTGAGTTCTAGCCAACAAACTACTTTCATATTTTCTGAAGAAGGGTCCAGACTCAAAACTGAATCAGAGATAGTAGGAACTGCAGATGCTGGAGAATCCGAGACAACAAGGT
>NW_025976241.1:0-7532 GCF_021869965.1 Rhincodon typus | reverse complement strand
CCCCCCCCCCCCCCCCCACCTTCACCTTTTTTAATGATACGGCGACCACCTAGATCCACACCCTGTCACGACCCCCCTCTCCCCCCCTCTCCCTCCCCCCCCCCCCCCCAATACATGCGCATGAATCTACAGGGTGAGTTTGTATTTGCAGATATATTCTGTTTTGTTCAAAAAGCACACGCACAATTTATAGACAGTCAGTCAATGTGGCATTTTATAAATTCCTCCTTTCCTTTAGAAATAAAATCAGTCTGATTCCAAACCAAAACACAACAGATTCTAAACAAGGCCTCATACCTAACATACATTATCTGACCTAAAATATCGTCTCTTGTTTACACTGATAAAACCTTCAGTTCTCTCAGGACAGTGATTTCAAAGGAATTCGGGGATTTAAATATACGTATTAATCAATTAAAATCTTCTAACTGATTAAAGATTTAACAGCATCTTAGGTTTGTTTAATACATCCTCATCAATGGTGTGGCCCTTTGATCTTTTACTTATAAATTCTGTGTCTGATACTAACTCCCTCACTAATACCTGAAGGAGGAGTGAGGCTCCGAAAGGTTGTGTTTTCAAATAAACCTGTTGGACTGTAAGCTGGTGTTGTGTGATTTCTGATCTTGCTGTTTTACCACTAACAGAAAACCTGCAAAACCAGATGAACTGTGGAACATGATTCTATTTCTTGTTTAACTACATTTTCTGATGACATTGAGGTTGCTAAAGAGCATTAATCTTCCTGAAGCATACTGCAATCTGTATTGGCAACTCCTGGTAATCGTCATATTTAAAATTTAAAACAAACCCAGAAGAAAGCAAAGGTCAAATAGAGCAGGATGTCACCAAGAATTCATTTCTTTGAAAATAGGATAATTGAAGCACAATGTTGTGATTGGAGATTTGTATCTTGTGTTAGCGACTGTATCAGAATTGAAATAAGGGGGAGTTTACCCAGAGTTTCTGGGGAGGATCAAACTCAAGTACAGGGAACAGGCCAACTTTTGAGGCTTAAAAGGAAGTTGAAGAATGTACCATGCGGCAAAAAGATGGTTGTCAGTAGCAGGGAGGTCACTGACATGAGAAAAGAATGACTTGCATTTATCTAACACTTTCCAAAATACTAGATTTCTCATTTTATAGCTAATTAGGCATTTTGTAATATGGAAACTGCTATAATGTGAGAAACGTGGAGAAGGATGAACTGAAAACAACAAATGTTGGAGATCACAGCAGGTCAGGCAGCATCCATGGAGAGACAGCAAGCTAACATTTCAAGTCGGGATGACTTTTCATCGGAACTGATATGTGTCAGCTGTTCTGAGGAAGGGTCACTGGACCTGAAACGTTAACTCTGACTTTCTTCTTCACAGATGCTGCCAGACCTGCTGAGCTTTTCCTGCAACTTCTGTTTTTGTTTCTGATGAAGAGGCGTCTGGATTTGAAACATTAGCTGGCTCTCTCTCCATGGATGCTGCCTGACCCACTGTGATCTCCAGCATTTGTTATTTTCAGTACCAGCATCTGCAGTAATTTGCTCCTGCATGGAGAAGGATTAGCCTACTTCATTGGGGAGGGGGATGGAACATCATCTGCAGCAAATGGGTAAATGCAATAGCTAGAGCTGACTGGTTTGTGGAATTGTGACCAATCACCTACTTTTTGCCAGACAAATCTCCCTATGTCCACATGCCTTGGTGCTGTGCCATTTGTTTACCCTTCCTCCACTACTTGCAAAGCAACTGTGTAAACATGACTTACAATGAGTTTCAGTAACTTGCTTATTAAAAGTACAACAATTCCTTTGGCAGCACAGCAATTCTCACAGCACCAGGGTCCCGGGTTTGATTCCACTCCCTTTTCTGTGTGAAGTTTGCATATTCTCCCCATGTCTGCGTGGGTTTCCTCTGAGTGCTCCCACAGCCCAAAGACGTGCAGGTTAGATGGATTGGCTGTGCTAAATTGCCCATAGTGTCCAGGGATATGCAGGCTAGGTGGGTTAGCTCTGGGAAGTACAGGGTTACAGGGATAGGAACGTGGTCGGTGTGGACACAATAGGCTGAATGGCTTGCTTCCACACTGTGGGGATTCTATGATTCTTTATCTGTCCTTTGTTGTAAAACAGTCCTTTCCACAAATCTGACCAAAATTAAAAATAAAATTTTTAAAAATGCAGTATTTACAAAGGCAATAAACTCTAAGCATATTTTTGAAGGCTTGGTAACATCTTGCAGTTCCCCCTTTTCTAATCAAAACTGTCTTAAGAAAGATAAGCTTTGAAGTTACAGATTCCATGAGAATGTCAATAGCAAAGTGGAGTTGAGGATTATCAGATCAATCATTGAATGGTGGAGCAGACTTGATGGGCTGAATGGCCTACTTCTGCCCCTACATCTTATGATCAAAGTAGTGTCTCAGGTCAGTGACCAAAACATCAGTATAAGCCACCTGATTTGGGGTGTCTCTCTTGTTGTGTCTCGCTGGGGTACTGCACTGGAAATCAAGCCTTGCTAATCCTTGAGTCATCACCAAAGTTAAAGATAGTAAGAAGTATACAGATTTCCTCAATTTTCTCTGTCCTTTAGACCCATGTTGGTAGAAAGCACAGCCCAGGCCACTCTACTAGGCAGGACTATTTATTACAAACCTATAGATTCTAAGTGCAGATAAACAATTATGAACTATTAGCATATAACTCTACGAGTTAAAGTTCTAAATCACTTGGGGATAGCAAGAACTGGGGATGCTGTAGTCAGAGACAATACAGTGTGGAGCTGGAGGATCAGTGGAGCAGGGAAGTTGATGTTTCAGGTTGGGACCCTTCTTCCCAACCCAAAAGGTCAATTTTCCTGCCCCTCTGATGCTGCCTGACCTGCTGTGTTCCTCCAGCTGCACACTGTATTGTCTCTAGTTAAAGTTCTAACCTACTTAAAAATTTCCCCTTTGCTGGAAACTCATTGATTTCCATTATTTTGTTTTACTATTCTTATCATTTTTGAAAAGTGAACTTTGGATTGTGAGCAGCAGCTCGTGTTTTTTAAGAAAAAAGAACAAACAAGCAGTTATTTATTTTTGAGGCCAGGCCTGAAAGTTAATTGCAGATTGTTTCTTGTTAGAAAGTGCTCCGTAGATGGTTTGAGTCCAGAGAGGCCTCACGCAAACAGATGGCAGATGTTGAATGTTAATTAGGACCTTGTGAGAATGGTCAGTCTGACAGCAAGGGGCTAGAATTTGAACTGGAGTTTGAACTGTGTTTGGGTCAGAAGGATTGTCCCTGTGAAAGCTACAGGGCGGAGGTTTGATTGCTCCCTGGTTGTCCTCTCATTAACTTATTTAAAGTTTGGAGAGTAGAATCGCAGTGATAAGGATTAAGTGAATATTCCTCAGAGCCTACTTGAAGCTTTCTGTATACATTGGTATCGTCATTAGCCATGTCAGATACCATCATATGCCTGTAAAATTACGAATCGTGGAAACAGCTAAAGTGAATGGGCCAGTTACATCCCACTTATTTTTCCTTTTTGATTTATCCCTTAACTGTGTCTGTTAGTCTGTTATTGTGTGAGAGTGGGGACTGGAAATAATGAGGATTGGTTTTAAATCTTAGACATTAGTTCGATTTACCTTGCAGTTTAACTTGTCTCTGCTAAAGTTGCTGTATTGAAATCGGAGATAGTAAGAAGGGTCTAGGCCCGAAACATCAGCCTTCCTGCTCCTCTGATGCTGCTTGGCCTGCTGTGTTCATCCAGCTCTACATCTATTGATTTCTATTGAAATCAATTGTTAAGTTTTTTTGTTTGTGCTATAAACCTGGTGTTGAGTATCTGTTGTTCACAATGTCTGAGATTGGTTATTCAAAAAGTCTGGTTAGGAACCAGTGGGGTCAGTTTTTTAGGGTCTTTGAAGGTTTAACTTTTACTGTATCATGAATTGATTTGATTTGGCCTGTCTGTGTCAATGTTGTAATAACCCTACACATTTTACTTTTAATTTCAAAAATGTACTTTATTCATTAAAATATCTTTATATACATATATAGTCCCTAAAGTAGCTTGGTTCTGTACAGTAGCATATGAAAAAACAAACAAACAATGACAGAGTTTGACTCTATCCAGCAAACAACGCAAAGGCGTTTCTTATTTGTACAAGATGATATTTACATATATTTGAGGCTTGGGGATGGGGGCAGGGGGATCTGATAACTGAACAAACCCCCATTTAACCTTGTCTGAAAGACCACCCTTACACACACGCACACAGATACACACAGATAAGGAAAAGAAACGGGTTTCTGAAAGGGTCCTTTTGGTTTGCAGGATGTGCTGCTAAGCTACTGTCAGTTGCTTTCTCATGTGGGACTTCATCAAAATCCTTGATGAAATCGATATACACTACAGTTCACCCTCATTAAGTCAGAAGCCCGATCTGTGTTTCCTGTGAACCTGAGGAAGTTGACATACTTTGAGTACATTGAGTACATACTTCTGTGGCGACTCTGGGAACAGCGGGTTTTGACCTCCAGAGCACTGCCCCAGTGAGGCACAACATCTCGAGTGTCCCAAGGACCGAGCCTGAAGGATTTCACTTTGTTTGTCAATAGAAATGCAACAACTAAGTCAACTGGTTCCAGTCCAAAGAACAAAGAACATTACAGCATAGGAACAGGCCCTTTGGCCCACCAAGCCTGTACCGACACATGACATAAAAACCTTTTGGCTCTATGTGGTCCGAATCCCTCCATTCCCTGCCTATTTATATATCTGTCAAGATGCCTAATAAACATTGCCATTGTATCCGTCTCCATCACTTCTTCTGGTAGCACACTGCACACACTTACCACCCTTTTCTAAAAAAAGAATTGCCTCTTACATCTCCTCTAAACTTTCCCCTTTTACTGTAAACTTATATCATCTGGTATTTGACATTTCTACCTTTGGAAGAAGACTCTGACTATCCATTCTATCCATGCATTTCAGTTTCATAAGCTGCTGTTGGGTCACACCTCAGCCTCCAATGTTCAAATGAAAATAAGCCAAATTTGCCCAATCTCTCCTCAAAGCTAATACATAGCTAGTCCCTTTGGCTACTCCCTGCTAATAGAGTAACTCATCGAGTCATAGAACTGTACAGCATGGAAACAGACCCTTTGATCCAACTTGTCCATGTCAACCAGATTTCCTAAATAAATCTAATCCCATTTGCCAGCATTTGGCCCATATCCCTCTAAACCTTTCCTATTACTCCTTTTAAATTAATTCGTGTAAATTGCAATCCACAAAGACAATGTGTCCAAGTTTTGAGAAAGACTATCAAAATCATTTGCAGCCACTTGGGAACATCTTAATGCTCCCAGACAAATATAATGAAAAACTGAGCGAATAAGGCAGCAAAAATTTGAGCTTTTAAAGTGGAGGGTAAAATATTAATTTTGTTACCTTTCGCTGAATGCTTGGTTCAGTGCACCTTGTTAAGTTAGCAGATTTGCTAAGGTAATCTATGCAATTGGACAAGCAGATAGAAGCAATCATTGACTGTTATATAAACATTGTGAAATGGTTTTATGCCATGAAAGCTAATCCACTGTTGAGTGTACAGCAGGTAGTAAAAAGGGAAATGGTGACGTGAATGCACTTGAGAATTCAAACTATGATTCAAAGTTCTCAGATCAACACCCCAGTAATAAAATTAGACAGTACGAGAGGTACTGAAAACTCTGAATTGAATGGTTCACAATCTTCTGGAGAAGTGTCAAGATGACATTGCCAAGCTGTTTTACTAAAATGAGTCCATGTGAGTTGAGAAACTAATAAAAACTTTAACTATGCATAATGTTGATTTGGGAAATGCTACACGCAGCAACTCAATTCTAGAAAATTGAACCGACGAAGACTGAAGCTGGATTTAGAAACTGAGAATAAGCAAAGGTATAGTTACTGCAGCTGTTTCTACTACTTGAAGATAACATTGATGGATCTGTGCTTTCCAAGCTGTTGTCAGATGAGTTGAGGAAGCTCTGAAGACGTCAGCCATTTTTGGTGAGCATTGTGCCTATGGAATTTGTGTTGCTTGTGCACTGCTGTCACCTGTTGAGCAGCCTAAATGCGAGAAGAAGAGAAACCAAAATTCTTCATGAAGAAGACAGAGTTTTCACAGACTTTATGACTGAGGTGCTGACATATGTTGAGTGGACTGCCAAGCCAACACAAGATGTGACATAGTTATACTTGCCATTTAATGTGTAATTTATAGTTTAGAATCAACCACAATTTGCCTGTTATTTCATTTCTCACTTGTATTGATTCTGAATTGAAGATTATAGATGGTTAATCAAGGTAGTATTTAATGTTTGCTTCATCTGATTCTTGAATGGTAAACATTCTTCACTTTAAAAGATCTGTGGAATCTTGTATTTTCAATTTTCCAGTAAGTAATTGGGATTTTGAACTTCTTATTTACAAAATGAAAGCTACTGGCCTCAACTGTGATCATTGCAACGTTCGTTATGCTAGGATATCAGGCAATTTTCCAAGTCTGGATCTGATCCAGTACCAGTAGTTATTTATTTAAAATTGATGCAATTTGAGGTCTCAGGTACACACTAAGAGAATAAAGTAATAAGATGTGTCATAAACAACCAAAAATAAACATGACTACATGAAGTCAGAAAAGTCAAGCTATAGTATCTATCTTTTACAACAGATATAACATGAGGTAAATAAACATTGAGGCAAACCATGACCAAACATTGTCACACTGCACACTAAATGGTAGTAACAATCAGAAGATTCCATGGAATTTTCAGCAATGCTGCCAAGTATCAATGACTCCAATAAGTCAGAAAATCTTGTGAACACTATCTGCCTCATGATGGGTTCAACACTTCCTTTTTGAAGATCTAATTTCTGAATTCTATCAAGATTGGACTGTCTCACTGATTGCCCATCTTCTGACGATTATGTTTCTTTTCCTGAAACATAATTCTGCAGGAATTCCAAGGCTGCATTCCAGCACCTATCACAGACACAACTCCAGACAACTAACTTTACTAAACTGGCACTGTCTCTGCAATACTCCAAACTCCAATTATTGGGCTACCTCAAGCTAGAATTTGGCTTCCAGGTCTTCTTATGAGCCCTAATACTCTCCAGCACAGATCCAGCAAACATCCTTTGTCTTCTCAGCTCCCTAATGCTTCTTGGAGCTCTAACTGCCTGGAGGAAGGAAAACAGCATCACTTTTGGCATCTTGAACATCTTCCTCCGATTCTGTCACAGTGGTCCTATTTCTCTCCCAGGACCCCCTTACTATGGCACCACACTGTGTCCCCTGGTTATTGTTTTCATGTGGCATCTCCGCACAGATGTACTCTTGTCCAGCTAGCAGAGTCCTTCAACTGTAGAATGCAAACAGGAGCAGAGCCTGTGAGAGTGCTCAACACAACAGCATAATATGTTTCAGAGATAGTAGGAACTGCAGATGCTGGAGAATCTGAGATAACAAGGTGTAGAGCTGGATGAACACAGCAGGCC
>NW_025976240.1:0-7532 GCF_021869965.1 Rhincodon typus | reverse complement strand
GGGGGGGTGGGGAGCCTCAAAAACGGGAGTTGGTGGGGAGGAGGTGGACTGATGCAGGGAGGGAACTACGGAGCTTAGGGCTGAAGCACAACTGCCAATGTGAGCTTGTGAAAGTCTGGAATGTTTGAGGGGTCAGATACAGGGGAGGGGATGGCCTAGTGACATTAGCGCTGGACTGCTCATCCAGAGACCCAGATAACATTCTGGGGACCTAGGTTTGAATCCCGCCACAGCTGATGATGGAATTTGAATTCAATAAACATCTGAAATTAAGAATCTAATGATGACCATAAATTCTTTGTCAATTGTCAGGGAAAAACCCATCTGGCTCACAAATGTCCTTTAGGGAAGGAAACTGCCATCATTACCTGGTCTGGCCTACATGTGACTCCAGACCCACAGCAATGTGGTTGACTCTTAACCGCCCTCTAGGCAATTGGGGATGGGGCAATAAATGCTGCCAGGCCAACGACGCCTCATCCAGTGAATGAATATTTTAAAAATTACAACGATGGACAGAGATCTTGAAGAGATGCAGGACTGATGGAGGTTACAGCAGAAGGGATTTGTATATTAAAAAAATGAGAATTCTTATACGGAGGTCCAACCAAGTGACCAGGAGCCAATGTCAGTCAGGGGACACAGGAAAATGGGTGAGCAAGACCTGGCTCGTGTTAGAAAGTGTACAGCAGAGTCTTAGCTCATTGGAAGGTGGAAGGTTTGTGCGCAATACAATGGATTAGTCATATCTTTGAGGTGGGTGCGACAGGCATGCTTTGGATTCTACGATCATCAGGTTGAACGAGGAGGGAGGGAGGCGATGGACAGTGATGAGAGCTCCCTCAGATGAATCATTGAGAAGGTAATAAATCAAACGCTGACACTGTAGACATTGAAAGCAGGCCAACAGCTCAGTCACCGGGGACCATGTAGAAATACAACGTTTACTGCCAAATAAACAAGGGGGCAGTTTCGCAACTGCATGAAAGCAATGGCCCAAGTATTGATTATAATATTGACATTACACAAAAGGGCCTGGCAGCAAAATGGAAGGAAAGGTCAACGTTGCTTCTCCTTGCTCCAATTTGCATCTCACCTTATTCTTGAGATAAGGTGATGTGGGTTATAAAGGTCAACAAACTTTAATTTCCAACTCTCAGATGCATCACCATTAATTACAGCACCAAAATAGGCCATTTGGCCCAAATGCTCCATCTCTTCCTTTCTTGTTGAGCTAGGTTCGCTTGATACACCTCAACTCCACATTCAACACTAACAAAGTCCGTGTAAAGGTGTTTCACCTGAATTCCTGACTGGATTTGTAAGTGACCAATTTATATTTACGACCCCATAACTTTGGACTCCCCAACAAGTGGAGATGTCACTTCCACATGTATAGGTTCCCTGGTGTGCTCCAAATCCAACATGTCCTTTCTGCTTAATTTGTCAGTGCGCTGTTCTGAAAGGGCATGGAGCTTAGTGCCATGGGATGGTGATCCCAATTGTCCCTTTGTCAGCCGTAACTCCATTCAAATAAGAGTAAAGATCCATCGTCCTTTGGCCCATCCAGGGAGCGTTCTCCACTTCTTCAGAAAAATGTCACCTCTTTTGTTCTCTACCTACGAATAAACTGAACGGGAAAACATCACTGGGTGCTTTCCAGAAAGAAAAATCTTCCGTTTCACGAGCCAATACCCATATTCCACCAGCACTGACCTGCTGAGGTGACAGCTCTGGCCGTAAAAACTGAAATATGGAAGGAAACATCCTAAAGGTGAGGATGTCAAGTGATGGGGCTGTGACTATTTCTCTTGGCAACTTGTTCCTTTATGAGTTTGCTCTTGGGAAGCAAGACTTGATATACTGCCTTGGAAACAAAGGGTGTTTGTAGTTTGCAGTCGGCATGGATGGCTGCCTCTTGTTTAGTCAATACCAAAGGGCACCAAGTACATATTTCTGCCCATTTCCATATTTTATAGAACATGGTCAGTCTAACTTGAACAATTGAACTTGTTCATTGAATAGACAATTTGAGTTGTGCTTTTAATAGCAGCCAGGACAGATGACAGTCTTCAGATTGGCAACCCTACAACATAAGAGTGGCAGCTAAGCATGTGGCCAGCACATTGAATCTAGACAGCTTCAATAAAGTGGGGAAGGTACAGTCAATCTAAGACACTGAGATCACTCACCCTACATCATCCATGACCAAGCCCAGAGCAACTTCCCATCACCACCTGCCAAACAAGACTGAAATGGGAATCCATTTCCTTTAAGCTTACCACCCACCTGTATCCCTCTATTACCTGTCATCCATTGGTGGCCATGCCTTCAGCTGCCTAGACCCTATGTTCTGGATGTCTTCTGTACACCTCTCCCTGATTCTGTCTCCTCCATTAAGATGCTCCTGTTCTAATGGCTCCTTGTGGGACCCTTGTGATTGCTGACCTATCCTGTCTCCCGGCCCAGGACTGCAATTCCTCATCCTGATGTTCAAATCCATCTCCTGGCCTCACCCTGCGTATCTCTTCACCTCCTCCAAACCTCCAAGGTAACCGCGCCACTCCAGTTCTGGCCTTTTCTGTACATTGCCAACTTTCATCACTCCCCCATAGACAGCCCGGCCTTCAGTTGTGGGTTTTAAGCTCTGATTTTTCTCTCTCTGTCTCTGCACCATTTTAAGATGCTCTTTAAACCTTGGCCAAGCTTTTGGTCATCCTGTTCAAATGTTTCCTCCTGTAACTTGTGCCAAACTTTGCCCACTTACGTTCTTGTTAGCACCTTGAGATCTTTCATGACATTGAAAGGTGCTATTTAAAGGCAAGTTGGTGTTTCTGTACCAATGTTAAGAAGGCTAAATCCTAAAATAAAGCATAACAGGCAAGAACTGGAAGAGCAAGAACAGAGTCCAAATATAACACCATTATCCACACTCCACTGTTATCTACATTCAACATTTCCCCTTCTTTTTTAGGTGCCAAACTATCAAGACCTTTCAAAATGACGTTAAGTGGATCTCAATGCCGAGTAAAATTAGTTAGCTCAGGCAGTTGGGTGTGGTGCTTAATGGTGCCAACTACGTGGACTCCGTCCCTGTACCAGCTGAGTGTCTCCTTGGGGCCTACCCCATCTACTTGAGGCATTGCAATATCGTGACATCACTGAGCTTCGAGTAGCAATCATCAGACACTGCGGATTTGATATGAAGCAAGAGGGATACAGATGGGAATAGAGTCATAGAGATACACAGCGCAGAAACAGACCCTTCAGTCCAACTTGTCCATGCCGATCAGATATCCTATCTCAATCTAGTCCCATTTGCCAGCATTTGGCCCATATCCCTCTAAGCCCTTCCTATTCATGTACCCATCCAGGTGCCTTTTAAATGTTGTAATTGTACCAGCCTCCACCACTTCCTCTGGCAGCTCATTCCATACACGCACCACCCTTTGCCTGAAAACTCTGCCGCTTATGTGCATCGATGGAATTTCAAAATGGCCCAGGAACCTCAGATGATGTACAAGTATAAGGGGGAAGTTAAATTTACAAGGGGCAAATTAAATTTATAGCAGTGAAGAGTGCTTGTTCGCATGGTTACAACACTCTTATCAGGCACTGTAATGGAGCCAATGCATTGCAAGTACGATTAGTTGCTGGGCAGACATGAGAAAATGGCCTTACGCCGCTGCCACGGGACAGCGGTGTGGAGTCTCCTCATTTGGGAAAGACGAGTAGGTTTTGGTCGCGGGTGGGGTGATTCGTGGCTCACAGATCCTGAGAACTCTCACATCATAGACGTGTCACCTAAGGAAACCGAGAACCAAAGTGATGTGTTAAAAAGGCACTGGTTCTGAGGAGGAAAATTCAAGTTCAGTGCTTATCCAGAGCAAGTCAAAGGGCACTGAAGATTTGAGACACTGAACCCTTTGGCTCTCAAAATGAACAGGGAACTGGCGAGACAGGGCATTGCCTTAAACAACCGCGGAGACAGAAGGAAATGTCTGCAGGGTGAAATTGTTCTACTTTGCTCTTAACATTACAAATAATAATCAAACAGTAGAATTTTTTTGTGATTTGTAGAGCCAGAGCACAGCGAGAGTCCCTTCTCCATTGTGTTCATCCATCTACTCTAATCCCATTTACCAGCATTTGGCCCATTGCCTTGGGTACTCATCTTTCTGCCTCTCAAAAGTCTCGAGGCTCCCTGCCTCTCCCAACCTTTTTAGGCAGTGAGCTCCAGATACCTCACTACATTCTGGATGGAAAAAAACAAACCATTTCCTCAAATCCCCTCTAAACCTTCTGTCTCACCTCAGTCAGAGCTCCCCAGACCCCACCTCAGCCATGCTGGGATTTGAACTCATGACCACAGGTTCAAAGTCAGTACCTCTGGATTACAATTTCAATGGGCATTAACTGTTAACCCTCTGTCCCTCCACCCTGACCCTCTTCACTCAATACACAGTACATATTTAAAGCTGTGACAGACAGGCTTTTGGTTTCTCAGGTGATAAAGGGATATGGGAAGAGGCAAGAAAGTGGGGTTGAGGTAGAAGACTGCAGCAAAAAAATAAGGGGGTTAACAGTTGTCATCCTCATTGCTAGAGTGCATCAATGATGCCAGATCATGTCACATCACATGAAATCAGGACCAGAGGGGAAAATGTTCAAATGGAGACTGGCTGAATTTTTAGCATAAACAGTTACGAAGTCATAGTCATACAGTCAAACAATGTGGAAACGGACCCTTCAGTCCAACCAGGCCGTGCCAACCATAATCCCAAACTAAACTAGTCCCGCCTGCCTGTGCTTGGCTCATATCCCTCCAAACCTTTCCTATTCATGTGACTATCCAAATGTCTTTTAAATGTTGTAACTGAGATCACATCCACCACTTCCTCAGGAAGTTCATTCCGCACGTGAACCACCTCTGTATAAAATATTTGCTTCTTATATCTTTTTAAAATCTCTCTCCTCTCACCTTAAAAATGTGACTATTTCTCTTGGTAACTACTCATGATTTTATAAACTTCTAAAATGTCACCTCTCAACCTCTTATGCTCCAGTTAAAGAAGTCCCAGCCTATCCATCCCTTCTTCATAACTAAAACCCTCCTCTGAACCCTCTCCAGCTTAATAATATCCTTCCCGTAACTGGGCGACCAGAACTGGACACAGTATTCCAGAACAGGCCTCACCAATTTCCAGTACAACCTCAACACAACTTACCAACTCTTATACTCAAAGGACTGAGCAATGAAGGCAAGTGTGCTAAATGCCTCTTTGACCATCCTGTCTATACATGATGCAAATTTCAAAGATGTATGTACATGAACCCCTAGGTCCCTCTGTTCTACAACACTAACCAAGGCCCTACCATTAATTGTATACATCTTACCCCCTGTACATTCCAAATGTTTTTGACAAAGATCAGCCATGTTCATAGGCTAGAAGGGCCAAAACGATCCACTCGTGTTCCAAATTCTCGATTTTACACAAGTTCTCATCATGAAAGTCATCCCATCAGACTTTGGGTTGCCTTTCATAAGTTAAAAAAAGTGGGCCATTGGTAATGGGTTAACGTTGGCACACCCAGAGCCATGAATCAGCTCATGATGAGACAAGTGTCTTGAACTGTGAAAAGTCTCGATTACAGTCAGGTCCTCCTTCAGACAGCAGTGACTCAGTGCATCTCATATATAATCCCCTTGGCTCGGGTCCACCAACAACAGAGGGAAAGAAAGGCTCAAAGCTTCCTCAGGAGGTTGGGTGGCGCGATGTTAAAGCTCCTCTTTCACCTTGAGGGTCCGATGTGTAGCTGGCTGGGGAGGGATCTTGTTCCTGAAAGCAGGTGACCTGTCTCTTTCTCACAAGACTCTGGGTGAAGGGGCATGGAGCCACTTGTTGCTGTTGTTCGATTAAGTTGGCGTCAACAATATGGAAAGTATCTTTTCCACTGCTCCTCCCTTCATGGCCAATGAATGGTTTGCATTGACGAAAACTAAATAAATTGTTCCGTCACATCACAATAAGACCAAACGCGACCCAGAAATAAAAGGGCTGTGTACAAAGGACAGAATTATGTTCACAAGCCCATTTCAGTTTTGTGGCACTGGCTAATATCCAGCACTGTACAATTTCTCATTGTGCCTGAGGGAAGCACACCACTGCACACATTCAACAGCATTTCCATGCCTCCTTAACCTCACTGAGTGCTGCAAAGGACCTTTCAAAGTCCACCCTGCCCACTGGCTGCTGCTATCCCAGGGCGAGGCAAGTCCACTCAATCTTCATCCAGTTCCCAAGTCGAGCCTGGGCTCACAGTCCAAAATCCCGTTGGCGTCCAGGCCAAATTGGGTTGCAAACCTATCCACAGCAGCAGGAGGTCATGGGTTCAAGTCCCACTCTGGAGACTTGACGACAAAGTCTAGGCTGATGCACCTGGCACAGAGCACTGTATTGTCAAAAGTACTGTGTTTTGAAGGAAGCATTAAAATTCTCAAGTAGCAACAAGAAAACAGAGAGTCATGAACACAGCCCAGTCCATCATGCAAACCAGACTCCCATCCACTGATTCCATCTATATTTCCCGCTGCTTTGGGAAAGTAACCAACATAATCAAAGACCCCCTCCCATCCTGATTATACTCTCCACCCTCTTCCATCAGGCAGATGATATAAAAGTTTGGATACATAGACAAGGGGCAGCATGGTGGCTCAGTGGTTAGCACTACTGCCTCACAGCACCAGAGATGTGGGTTCAATTCCACCCTTGGGCAACTGTCTGTGTGGAGTTTGCACATTCTCCCTGTGTCTGCATGGGTTTCCTCCAGGTGCTCTGGTTTCCTCCCACAGTCCAAAGTTGCACTGGTTAGGTGGATTGGCTAAGCTAAAATTGCCCATAGTGTTCAGGGGTCTGTAGATAAGGGGGATGGGTCTGGGTGGGATGCTCCAAGAGTCAGTGTGAACTTGTTGGGCTGAAGGGCCTGTTTCCATGCTGTAGGGATTCTATGACAAGTAGATTCTAGAACAGCTTTTTCCCTGCTGTTTTCAAACTTCTGAAAACCTCTCAAATTTGAAGTGTAATGCTGAGCTTGCTCTCTGTGCACCTTCTCTGCATTCGTAACGTTGTATTCCTCACTCTGTTTTATTGCCCTAATGCACTTTGTCTGGTATGATTTGCCTGTACTGCAAGCAGAACAAAACTTTTCACTGTACCTAGGTACATGTGACAATAATAAATCGAATCAAATCAATACATTCTGTGGCCCTCTTTGAACATCAGGGCAGATGACCCTGGCCAACACTTCACTCTCACCCGACCACACGAGAACAAATAGGGAAGGGAGATTAAGAGGTGGGCTAGGGCCCATGACAGAGAGCGAGTATTTTCTTAACGATGCGGGGCAAGGCTGAAATACTCAGTAAGTACCTTGCATTAGTGATTACCAGGGAAGATGAAGCCGACAACATTAGAAGTGGAGATCCCGATATTCATTTCAAGCCCACCGACTCCCACAGCTACCTAGAATAC
>NW_025976239.1:0-7532 GCF_021869965.1 Rhincodon typus | reverse complement strand
ATGCCATGTTGGCGCCAGTTTCTGTGTCTCAATTGGTCAGTGGCTGAAAGAGCTGTGGCTCGAGACCACCCGTGTACACAGCCTCAGTGGTTTCAGATCAAACAATTATATCGACCACGTACCGACATTTCACCCATTAGAACTCTATGATGAGATTGGATTTAAGTAGCACCATCAATGATTCACCTCGGCTCCACTCGGATTGGGACAGGGACAGGGACAAGTAGCAGGCTAGTACACCGTACTCTCCATTCAGAAAGTGCTGTGATCCTTTAGTTATAAATTTTGTGTCTGACACCTCTCTCACTGACACCTGATGAAGGAGTGAGGCTCCAAAAGCTTGACCATTCAAATAAACCAGTTGGGATATAACCTGGTATCGTCAGGGATACAGGATTGATTGTTCCTGAGTGGGACAACAGCAAAGGTAAAGCAATTCTGACGGGAATCCTTTCAATATCTCGGATCAGTTCATGTCCCCAAGAACATGAAATCCAATGTCCCAGCCTCTTAAAGATGGGAATGGTGCCTGAACTCTTTCCGTTCAGTCAGACAGTTCACCCTTCATTGTCCTCTGATTCCACTTCCCAAAGAGATGCCAAAGATTCTTGACGCTGAGACTGGGCAATTTGTTTTGATTTCTTGCCATTGCCAATAGCTGCAATGGTTGGGTCGGTGGGTTTGGAAAACTAAAAGTTACTCATGAGCAGCTTGTGGGACAATTTCAGGTTCCTTTTCCTCTGATGAGACTGAGACAGTGGTGGCATTCATTCAAACGAAAGAGAAATGCCTCTCGTTCCAGCAGAAACTCAAACGTCATCACATTTTCAGAGTACGGAGAAAGATCAGTTGGGTGGTGTAATACCTTTCGAGACTACAATCGAGCCAGGTAGGAGTACGAAACTACACGCTCCTGCTGCGTAATCAGGCGCATTATCCATTACGCCACTTGTTCACTCCATCCTGCAGTTTTACACATTGCAGTTATGGTGCTAACACGGACATGAGTAGCAATGGTAACATTCACGACACGAACAGCCAGCAAAGTTAATCGCTGTCACTGCTTCAGTTCAATGGCCCGGACTTTGTGATGCGGCGAGTTTCACTGGCAAAGAAAACACATTTGTCCTCAGGGAGCTGCCATTCACCCTATCTGGTCCGCTCAGCCATTCAATGAGATCACAACTGTTCTGATAATTCTCAACTCCACTTTCCTGCTTTCCCTCCACAACATGAAGAAAACTCGAGCCTAATCACACTATCGTATATTCCCATTATTGTTCGGAAGTTTAGATTACTTTAATGACCTGTGTGTGCTTACAGGAAATTGAATAATATGAAACGAGCAAAACAGCCCTTCCTGCAATTTAACCCAGTGCAGAGTCAACCATATGAGAAAGTTCAGAGAGCGAAAACATTACCTCCATTTCTCCCTGCACAGATCTCGCTCTTCACGAGTTGAATGTTTGCAGCATTTTTCTTTATAACTGAGACATTTTCACGGACAGATCCTCCCCCAGTCCACAAACATCTGTGCTGCCGAAAAGTATTTTGTTTCAGATGAAAATTGCTCAAATCCTGATGTCCCAATAATCCCTGCTCCATGTCAATAAAAGCTGCTCCGGGTGATGTTGGAGCTCACAGGCTCGGCATTTCACGCACCTCAACAACGTCATAGAAGGACGGCGCGCTCACCGATTGCGTCTTTTGTTCCTTGTGACACGTGCTACAGAAATGCGGCAAAATATCAAACATTTTTACGTGAAAATATTCTGCGAGGTGATAATTTTCTTCCTTCAAAGCCTCGCTGTCTCACGTATCTGCGTTTGATGTACCAGAATTCAAACCCAGCTCTTGGAGATTTCTCTCTGTTCCACAAACACCACCGCTCCTTTACGTTGCTCGTTTCACTTCACCAAGAAACTGTGCAATCTAACGCTCATTTTCACCTTGACACCGTTCAGTCTGTCCTGCTACGGTCACTGTCGCTTAGTGAACGTGCTCCAGACTTACCAACGAAACCTTGAAACCAGTCGATCCACTTCGATACTGTGGTTGTGAGAGAAGCTTTGTCCTGACATGCACCAGTGATTATTGGAGTCTCAGACTGAGGAAAAGGACACAGGACAACATTGATCAAAAGAGACTTCGATGGACAGACCATTTTCTGTGGTTTTCTGCGTCATTTATTTCATGTGTTCATTCGGCTATAGCTGGAGTATTGTGTGCAGTTCTGCAATTCACATCACAGCAGGGATGTGATAGCACTGGAAACGATGTCGAAGAGATTTACCAGGATATAGCCTGGGCTGAAGACTTTCAGTTATGAAGAAAGATTGGACAGACTGGGTTTGTTTTCCTTAGAGCAGAGGAGATTTACAGGAGGCAAGATTGAGACGTACAAAACAATGCGAGTTATTGATAGGATAGACTGAAAGAAACGTTTCCTTTTGTTGGCGAGATCGATCAAAGGAGGGGAATAGATTTAAAGTAAGATGTCGGAAGGTTTGAGTAGATCGGCGGAAAATGTTTTTCAGCCAGTGGGTGTTTGGAATCTGGAAGCCAGTGCCTGTAAGTGTTCTAGAGGCAGACATCCGATTAACTGTAAGAAGCATTCAGACGTAAATTTGTGATGCTAAGGCATGTAAGGCTATGTGCCAAGCAATGGAAAATAGAATTCGGATAGCAAAGCAGTTTTATTTGCCTAGTGCACACGTAGGGGCCCCAAGAGTAGGAGTACTCGCTTGCCGTCCTTGCTGGTATAGTGGTTAGTATCCCTGCCTATCATACGAGAGACTGGGGTTCTATTCCCCGCTGGGGAGGTTGTAAGCCTTTTTGATTCAACCTTGTGTGATGTCTGTGTGGAGTTTGTTCCTTCTCCCCTGGTCTCTATTGAGATTTCTTCTCACAGGCGAAACATGGACAGGTTAGGTGAATTGGCCGTGGGAAATTGCCCGTCTTGTGCAGGGATGTGCAGACCAGATAGTTCAGCCGTGCTAAATGCAAGTTTATGAAAAGCTCTTCTCGGGTCTGAGGAACGGTCACCGGACCCGAAAAGTTAACTCTGATGTTTTCTTCACATATGCTGCCGGAACTGCTGAGCTTTTACACCAACTTTGTTTTTCTTCGAGGGTCGGTGCAGCATCAATGGGCCGAATGGTCTCTGTCTATACCGTCGGTTTTCTATGATCTCTGACTCTATGCATTGTAGTCTCATGTTGGATTTTGAAATTGTCTGCACCACAGTGTGCGGCTCATTAACATCAGTTCAGAAGAGAGGTGGTCTCAATACGACTTCTTGGAACAAGACTTGTACACTGTCCTCGAATCTGGAAATCAATTCCTCACAGACAATTTTACATCCACGCTGTCACGGGGCTTTTCATTCCGTGACATGACCAACACTACGCCAACGTCATCATCATTTCTATGTTAAAGAACACAGCTATTTACTTACATCTCTCAAAGAAGAGTGAAATTAGCGTCAGTGCATCTCACTAATCGGATACAAAATCGTAGCAAGAAACAACGGGTTCTCGCTGATGGGTGTTTTTGTCACTGATAATCTGTTTCTTGTGTTGTTTCACAAGGCTCGGTGCGAGGTCGCTTTGTGTAGACGTTGGAGCAGGAAGAGGCCAGGCGGTCCTTCCAGCCTGCTCCACTATTCAATATGATCATAGGGTTCACCCAACTCAGTACCCTATTTCACTTTTCACTGCAGATCCTTTTGTCCCTTGAACCCGAAGAACCATGACTAACTCCTTCTTATAAAACTAATCAATGTTTTAGCTTCAACCGTTTTGTGTCCCACAAAATTCTTCGGTCTCATTGCTTTCTGGTGACGATATTCCCCTCACCTCAGACCTAAATGGATTGCAGCTTATCCTCAAACTGTGATCTCTGGTTATGGACTCTCCAGTGATCGGTAACACATATCGAAATTCTCTGCGCGATACAATCTCATTCGCACAGCAAGAAAGGAAATTGCTGTTTTGGCTCTCACAACTGAATCTGTTTACCCAATATCTTGCTCAGCTCCCTGCTTCCAGTAAACAATTCAATCAGGAACAAATCTATCAAATGCGTTGAATTGCGATAAGGACTGAAGCTGCAAACTTGCAGAACTCATGTCTTTCCACTATCACGATCTCCCCAGGAGCTGGTACAAGTGGAATGGACGGATTTGTTTTCTCCTACACTCTCACACATTTGGCGACAACGTTCTAACTGCTCAATGAGATAAACCTAATTCTTTTTGATCATTGGACTGATGTGTACGAATTTGCATGCAGCAAATCGAATACTATGAAAACAGCCCCTTCCCGAAAATTCTTACAGCGCTGTTTCAGCGATATGGAGAAGGTCGTCAAGCTAAAACATCATCTGCGTTTCTCCCTCCTCAGATGATCCTTCTGCTGAAAAATTATGCTTTTCGATTGATAATTGAGGTATTTCCCTTGGGTACTGATCATTATCCAAACACAGAGACTGGTCTCGTCCAGTAAATTCGGTTTTGCTCAACGACATTTCCCCACAGCCTGATGCACCAAAAATCTCTGCTCCACGTCAATAAAAGCTGCTCCGGGTGAGGTTAGAGCTCACAGGCTCAGCATTTCACGCGCTCTATACTGTCATCGAAGGACAGCAGCAGCGCTCAACGATTGTGTCTTTTATTCCTTGTGTCACGTGCTACAGAAATGCGGCAAAATATTAAACATTTTTATGAAAATATTCTCCTAGGTGATGTTTTTTTTTCCCTTCAAACCCTCGTTGTTTCACGTATCTGCGTTTGATGTATCAGAATTCAAGCCCAGCTCTTCGAGATTTCTCTCCGTTCCACAATTACCAACTCTCCTTTACGTTCCTTGTTTCACTTCACTGAGGCACTGCGCAATCTAACACTCATTTTTACATTGACACCGTTCAGTCTGCCCTGTTTTAGTCAATATTGCTGGGTGCACGTGCCCCAGTTTCACCAGTGGCCAGTCGTTCCGTTTGGATACTGCCGTTGTGAGATCAAACCTTACTTAGCAGCTTTGACGGACACAAACCAGTGATTATTGGAGTATCAGACTCAGGAAAGGATAAAGGGCAATATTGCTCAAAAGAAACTTCGTTTGAAAAGCCCAGTTTCCGTGGTTTTCTGCGCCATTAATTTCATTTGCTCATTCGGCTATAGCGAGAGTATTGTGCACAGTTCAGTAATTCACGTTATAGCATGGATGTGATAGCTGTGGAAACGGTGCAGATGCTATTTACCAGGATATTGTCTGGACTGAATTGTTTCAGTCATGAACAGAGATTGAACAGACTGACGTTGTTTTCCTTAGAGCAGAGTTGATTAAGAGGGAACATGACCGAGACGTACAAAATAATGAGGGACATTGATAGGGTAGACTGAAAGAAATGTTTCCCCTTGATGGAGGATCGATCACCAGGGGGCCATAGATTTAAGATATTTGGTGGAAGGGTTTGAGTAGATGTGCAGAAAGACGTTCTGAGCCAGCACCCTTTTGGACTCTGGACCACACTGCCTGTAAATGTCCTGGAGGCAGATTCCCTGATCACCTTATGAAGCATTCAGATGGGTTAAATGATAGTAAATGGAATTAGGATTGTTAAGGGGCTGTTTTTGACTTGTGCACGAGTAAGAGGCTTTTGCACTCGTGCTGTACTCAGCAGTATAGTGATTAGGGTCCCTGTCTGTGGAGCAAGGTGATCAGCGTTTACTTCCCCAGCGGGTAGGATCGAAGCATTTTGGGGCCTTTTAGTGACAGTGACCCAGGTTTGATTCCCACTTTGGGTGACAGTCTGTGTTGAGTTTGCACATTCTCCCCGTGTCTGTGTGGGTTGACTTCGGTTTCTTCCCATCGCCTTAACTCTTGTATTGTAGGTGAATTGCCCATGAGAACTTACCCCGTCGTGTGCAGGCCAGGTGGTTCAGCTATGTTATAGGCGGTTTTACACGGATAGGATGGAAGCTCGTCGGAGCATTGATGCAGAATCAACGGGCTGAATGTTCCCTGTCTGTGCTGTAGATTTTCTATGATATCTGACTCTGCATGTTTTTGTCTCATTTAAGGTTTTAAAATTGTCTGCTCCAAAATTGAGGCTCATTATTATCAGTTCGGAAGAAAGGCTGCCCAAATACCTGAAACCCAGGTATCAGCGAAAATTACTTCAAATTGCATTGACTGAAATCGCAATTGCCCTCTACCAGTATTATTCTTCCAAAATAAAGGCTGGAACTTTCATTGTGGAGACAAGGCGATAGTCTGAACCCAGCCACTGCAAACGCATCCATTTTACCACCAATTAGCCCAGGTTGCAGATGCACACAAAGTGGTTCTGCAGCCTGTCTGCCATGTGTTTTGTTTAACTTGCAGTGTCATTTGTGTTCCCCTTTAGAAACACGGGCAGGTCGAGCCTAATATAGTCTTTCTCTGTTGTAAACAGGCTATGGTTTTATAGCACCATCATTGTTTTAAATATTGGTCGGGGAGTCCAGGCACTAGGTTTAAAAGCCAATGAGTTCATATCTTGCCATCATTGATTCTCACTGTGTTCAAACTTTAACCAAGTGTCCACAGTAATAATTAGTCAACCTCTGGAAGAAATGTTTCCAAACACATCTGAAGAATTTCGGTTTTATGGGTCTTGAAATTTTAAGCAGAAGGAAGGGAAGTTTGCCTCGAATCTGTTTAATTTGGAGATCTGCGCACACATGAAATGATTGCGTTTGGCCATCCAAATACCTCCCAACGCAGGGCTGTCTGACCCTCAGTGAGGTTTCTTTATTAAACTCTCCCCGGGGCTTGCAGCTGCGCCATGACGTCATGTGGTATGGGCGGTGATGCCCTTCAACTATTGTGACGCAATAATGATGCTGGCTCCTGAATTGGTTGTGCGTCACGTGGTACTGAATTATTCAATGAAATGTAATTACATCCCCAGGTATTTACATTTACACATTACAGTCACAGGCACTTCCGCGTCTGACCTTAAGTTATGTAACTCTGGGGATGCTATATTTCTATCAATGACATTCATGACACATTTTCTTGATCAAGTTCGAGAAATATTGTGTCTTGCTGACTGACTTTATGGACAATAACCGGAAAATGGGAATAGAACCCAGTCCGTGTTTTTTTTTAAACCCCTCAAAGATCATTTATGTCTCGTTTTGTCTGTCCCGGATCCACCCCGTGACATACAGACTGGAATCAGTCGCCCCAGAAACAAATTTAGAGCCGAATGTATGGAGAAGAAGGAGTAAGTTCGAGGAGAGGGAAGTTGAGACAATGAAGTCGAGAAGGGCGGAATGAGGGAGCCAGAGGGACGGACAGACAGAGACGGGGGAAAGTTGTTTAGAGGGACAGAGGGAGAGAGAGAAACAGGCATTACGTTTTGATATTTGTTATCAGTCATAATTTAAAAATCATTGCGGTATGACCACTTCCTTAATTCCGCACAACAACAGCCACAAAAACGTGGGCCTGTGGCGCAACGGTAGCGCGTCTGACTCCAGATCA
>NW_025976238.1:0-7533 GCF_021869965.1 Rhincodon typus | reverse complement strand
GGGTGGGGACTGGAATAGGACTGGAACAAGGAATGTTCCACATACCCTATTTTGGGCCTATGTTTTAGGATTGTCTCATTTTTGCACGGGCCAAGCTTTTCATAAATTTTTAAAGGCCTCAGTCAGGTCATTCCAGAGTTTAGCCAAGATAAAAAAATCCACAATTTGTTTAATTATTTCTGACAACTATATTTTCTAAGCTCTGATACCATCCTTTTTAAAGTAATTTTTATATTCTGGAGAACAGATTTGCACACAGTACTTTTAGTGTGGCATCACCATTATTTGATATAAATTTAATATAATTTCATTACTATTGAATTCTGGATGCTAGAAATAAATTCCAGTGCTCATGGCAATGATCAGATGAACTAGCTAGTTATGCTCTGAAACAAGCTTTCTTCATAGTTCTTCCATACCAAGAAGCCATGCATTCAAACATTTACACTGTCCAGTCTTCAGCAAATGATCAGTTTGACCATTGAGGAACATTACAAATGTAACATCTACCATGTTAAATCCTTAAGACTTGTTTGTGTCTTTTAACTTGTTTATGCTATCGCCATCTTTATGTCATCCAGTCAACCATATGATATTTACACAGCACAATACTGTGATAATCACCAATTATTAACTGATAAATAGCCCATATTCTCACATCTGTTTCCGTCTGTTTTAAACAGGTCGCACGGTGGCTCAGTGGTTAACACTGCTGCTTTCAATTTAGCAATTCATGGAGAATAGAGGAACATTAGATTGGATTGATTGTGCACCTGAGATTGATGCCAAGCGTAGCATTGTTTTAATTTTAAAGGGAATGTCGACTTTAGCATTAAAAATCTTCCTTGAGTTGGTACAAGATGCACAATTTTTCTTAAGGAGAAAATCAAACAAGATATTTAAAGTCCCTTCAGAAACCTATGATCGAATGTAGCCTTTCTCCTTAGAGATGAACATCTCATAATAAATGAGAATTAAAAACAACTTAAAACATTTATTTGACACTCTTGCTGAAGTTTTTGTCTGACTCAATACAAGTTACACAATTTATGTCTTTGAGCCTCGTTTGAACATAATTATGATCATTAAAGCAAATCTTCAGTGGTGCACCCGATGAAGCAAATACAACCAGCAAAGTCTGTGGATACTGGAAATCTGAAACAACAACAGAAATTGCTGGAGAAACGCAGGCAGTATAACAGCATCTGTGGAGAGAAAGCATAGTTAATGTTTCAGGTCCAATGAAATTCTTCTGAACTGATTGTAGCTCGGAAAAGGTAGGTATATATGCTGAAGTTGGGTGGGCGTTGGGAGCTCAGTTATGGAGAAGGGTCACTGTGTTAACTCTGCTTTCTCTCTGCAGAAGCTGCCAGATCTGCTGAGTTTCTCAAGCAATTTCTGTTTTTGCCCAAGTTTAAAAATGTTTGATTATGTCAGTAATCACATTGGTGTATAGAATGCTGTTTTTTTTCTTTACCATTGACTAATGCTATTTCTGAGTATTCATTTCTCCTCTAATATTTTCAGTGGGCTGGAGTTCAGGAATAAAATCAGGTAAGGCAACTGTATTCCTTTCTCATGCTTGATGTGAACGTATGTGATTTATCAACATCGTTAACAATAGAGTTTCGGGTTGTGGTTGCGGTTGGGATTGCAATTATGTCTTGTGACCTGTGGTTTTAGTCTGTGTGTGTGGGGGGGCTTTAATGACTAAATTGTCAGTAATTTTAAAGCCTTGCTTTTTTTAAAAAAAACCTAGTATGAGCGAGAGTCCCTGGAGTGAAATTAAGAACTTGTTTTCATTCTGACAGTTTTACAAATTAACACAGAAAAAATGTTAGCTTGTTTTGGTTTGGAAGAATCGGGGATTGATGTTTTTTTGAGTATGGGAAGAACCCATAGGTGTGATTTTTTCTTTCAGTTATCAGTTTGCACAAGTCATGGTTGAAGTTCAATGTAAGAAATAGTTTTACCTAGAGAAAGGAGTTAGTTTAGAGCAGTTTGGAAAGAGATAACCTCATTACAAAGGTTTCATTTAACAGTTCCAGACCAGAAGTATGAGCTGAGAATGTCTAAGCTCGTTTTGTGACTAAACGTGAAAAAAAAACTATCAAACTCTGAAGATCAGAAATGGAGAGAAACAATTTAGTCAAACCTATAGCTGTGATAGCAAAGGGAACTCTCTCTGGTGTTTATGTAGTGTAATGTACTGGTATTTGGGATAGATGGGATTATAATTTACTGTGTACAGCACATTTTTTCAAATTTTGTTGGGCATAGATATTTTGGTTTATTCTATATAACTTCAATTGTGTAATATACTTCTGTTTTATTGCTGAAAGCATGTCAGCAGCATTTAATCCTTTTCTTTCAGTGAAAGACCAGCATGTTAAACTTCGTATTTCAAAATTGTGATCGAGCCAGATTATGGTCTGGGATTTGATTTGCCTGGAATAGTAATACAGATTTCTTCAGGAGCAAACTGAAGAAACTTATGGAATTACTATTGATAAATGATATTTTTCAGAATCAGCAGCAGCGACCCTGATCTGAATGATTAACTCTGTTACTGTTGCTACAGATACTGCCACTGTTGCTGAGTATTTTTCAGAATTTTCTGTTCTTACTCTGGGTTTCCTGCATCTGCAGTGTTTTGCTCTTATTTTAGTAAATCAGGGAGAGTGAATGAACTTAGTTTGGATATATTGGACATGTAAGAATGTTGCTGAATGGCACGAATTTTAATTTCAAAAGGAACATTTACTTTAAACTTCTCAGGTTTCTAATAACATTGTTTAGTTCTGAGTCTCCTGGTAACATAATTAAGTTCACTAAACCACAACTTCAGTGTCTCCCATGGTGAAGCAACGAGCAACTGCTTCCCAGCTGAACTGAATGAGGCCCTGTGTCTTAGCTGCTCAAATTTTTATTATTCCTTTGGAAACCATAAGACTTTTAAGATAAATTAAAAATGGTTCCATTTGTTAACATTCCCAGGTGTCCATAACTAAATTCTCCTTTATTTGCTTAATTAAGAACAAAACACTGCAGGAAACCCACAATAAGAGCAGAAAATTCTGAAAAATTTTTGAAGGGTAGACATTTGAACCAAAAACCCCATTTCTTCATTTGGGATCTTGATTTTTCTTTAATTGGCTTCGGAGGTCCCCATACATCATGACTGCAGCCTAATCCGAAGAAACTAAAGCCATTGATTAATTTGGTACATCACTGATGGCACATAATGAGGCTGAGACGTCATTATCCCAAATCCGCAGGATATTCCAGGCATTAAGTCTTATTCATTATTTTACAGTTTGATGGAATCTTTCTAAGGCTCCTTGAAACATTAGATGAACTACTCCACTTTCTTCCCAGGCTCTGTATTCAGTAAGATGTGCAAAAAAAAGGTTCCTAGGAAAATGAGGATTCATGGAGTTGGGGGTAAGATAGCAGCATAGATAGAGGAGTGTAATGGATATGAACTAGAGAGGGGAATAAATGAAGTAATTTTGAACTGGCAGGTTGTGACTAATGGAACGCCACAAGGATCAGTGCTGAGGCCTCAGCTGTTTACAATATATCCTTTACTTAAATGAACAGACAGGGGCCTCTTTTGATGCAGTGGTAGTGTCCCTACCTCTGAGCCAGGAGTCCTGGGTTTAGTCCCACCTGCTTCAGTTTGTGTAATAACTTCTCTGCAACAAATGTGGAGATGTCAGATGAATAGGCAACATGATGCAGATTGAGTGCAATTTGGGAAGTAATTTTACAAATGTGAGACTTGTAAATGGTGATGTTCAAATAATCCCGGGTATGTTTATACAAGGGTCATAACGAGTTAGAAATAGGTAAAGGCGAATGAAATGTTGGTTTATATTACAAGAGGATTGGAGGACAGAAATGAAGAACTCTTGCCACAGTTGTATAGGATTTTGCTGAGATGACATCTGGGATTTTGTGTGGCATTTAGTCTGAAAATTAAAAGAAGAATATACTTGCACTGGACGCAGTGCTGCAGAGGTTTGATAAATTGGTCCTTCAGGTGAGGGTGTTGTCCTATAATAAGAGGCTAAGTAAATTGTTTGTGTCTTCTCTGCAGTTTTGGAGAAAGAGAGGTGATCTCATTGAAATATGCATGATTCAGAAGTGTCTTGATCGCATAACTGCTGAGAAATCATTGCACTGATCGTGGAATCTAAAGCACATGGTGACAGTCTCAAGATAATGGGACCAATCATTCATAACTGAAATGAGGAGAATTTATTTCATTCAAGGGGTGTGAATCTTTTTAATTCATTATCCAAAAGGATTTGGACTTTCCATTGTTGAATATGTTTGAACCCAGATGGACAGGTTTTGGTCTGCGATCATGGGGGTGTGGGGAACGGGAGGAAAAATGGAGTTGAAGGCCATAATCAGCCATGATCTCTTTAATGACAGAACATAATGCACCATGTGGTCTACTCTTGCTCCTCTTTCTTCTGTTCTTGAGCTGAAGGACCAATATCTTGGAGAGGTGTATTGCAATCAAAACAATACTGATACTGAATATGTTTGATTATGTCACTTAATCATATCGGTGTATATACATGCAGAAGGCTGTCAATGTTTGTTTACTATTGGCTAATACTATTTCTAAATATTCATTTCTACTCCTTTAATATTTTCAGTGAACTCAAAACCAGAAGTAGGATAGGTAAGGCAATTGTATTCCCGTCTCATGCTTGATGTGGAGGTGTGTGACTTATTAGTCATCACTAATTATAAGAGTTTTGGTTGTGAATTAATGGCCTGTTGTTTTCCATCTGTGTTTATGAGATGATTTAATGACCAACTTGTCAATATTTCTAAAGCCTTGTTTTTCTTTTAATGCTAGTATGGGAGAGAATCGCTGGAGTGAAATTGGAAATGTGTTTTCACTGTGACAGTTTTACAATTAGACAGAGTAATCACTGAAATACTTTACATTGTTTTTGTTTTAAAAGAATGAGGAAAGCCCATAGCTGGGAATGTCTCAGTAATCAGTTTGGAACGTTGTGGTTGAAGTTCAATATAAGCAACAATTTTGCCTGGAGAAAAGATTTAGTATAGAGCAGTTAGGAAATAGCTTACCTCATTGCAAGGATTTAGTTTGGCAGTTCCAGACCAGTATTTGGATAGAATGCTGAAGGGGTTATTGAAGCTGAGGATATTTAAGCTCGTTTGTGTAACAAAACAAGAAAATAACAATTAAACACCCAAGAATGAATTCAGATAAACATATAGATGTGACACTGAAGGGAGCTCTCTCTGGTGTTTATGTACTGTAAAGTGATCGAGTTTGAATAGATTGGATTGTAATTTACTGTGTGTTTTGAAACCTTTCAAATTTTGTTAGCTGTAAGTAATTTAGTTTAGTTAATTTCATTCCTTTTGCATAATAAATTCCTGTTTTATTGCTGAAAGCATGTCAGCATCATTAAATCCTTGTCTTTCAGAGAAAGACCAACATGTTAAACTCTAAAACTTATGAGCTATCAAGCCAAATTGCAGACTGGGATCTGATTTGCCCGGTGGAAACATCTGCTGAAACCATAACATTTATTTAAGAGCTTCATAAATTATTGTTGAAGTACGACATATTTGAGAATCAACAACAGTGATCCTGATCTGAATCACAAACTTTGTTACTATTGCTAAAGATACTGCTGTAGTTGCTGAGCATTTTTCAGAATTTTCTGTTCTGTGAGTTTCCTGTATCTGCGATGTTTTGCTCTTATTTTAGCAAATCATAGAGAATGGGCAAATTTAGTTTGCATTGATTGGACAGCTGGAAATGTTGCCGAATGAAGCGATTTTTAATTTCAAAGGAACGTTTACTTTAGAATTCTGTTTGGTTTCTAACAACATAGTTTAATTCCATGAGTCTCCTGGAAAAATATATAAATTCACTAAACTGCACCTTCAGTGTCATTTCCCTGGTGAAGGAACCAGCACCTCTCCTTAGGCAAACTGAGAGAGGTCCTATGATGCTGCTTGGCCTGCTGTGTTCATCCAGCCCTGCACCTTGTTGTCTCTATTACAATTACATTTGTCTCTGTGGTTTGGGGTTGGGGGGACGTGCTGGTGGACATTACAGTTTCGTGTTCATCATAAAAGGGAGTCTCTATCCACAGATTATGCCAAGATTTGAATCCAAAGCACTACGTTATACATGAAATGGTTGGGCATATTACATCTGAGTTAACAGATGCCTCTTATGTAGCAGGTATATGAACTATACAGTCCTTAATGTTCCAGTCATCAATAAAAATTTTTGCTAACAGGCCATATTGTTCAGGCTGATATACTTAATCAATTCAATTATAAAGTGTAAATTATACAAATAAATATAAATACATTTATTTTAATCAGATGATAAATTACAAGTACAAAGTAGATGTCGAGTCCAGAACCCTGGATTAATATTCTGGGGGCATGAGGTAGAATTCTGCGACAACAGATGGTGAAATTTGAAATCAATAAAAAAAATCTGGAATGAAAAAATATCTAACAGTGACAATGTAACCATTATCAATTGTCATAAAGACCCATCTGATTCTGTAATGTCCTTTAGGAAAATAAATGTCACCTTTACTTGGTCTGGCCTCAGATGACTGCAAATCCACAGCAATGTGGTTCATTAAACTGCCCTCTGGGTAACTAGGATGGGCAATAAATGCTGGCACAGCCAGCAATACCCTATATCCTATGAACAAATAAAAAGTCTGTCACTAACTGTATAATGCATTTATTGAAACCAAACTGGAGTTTCAGAACTGTGCTATCAACTTATGACAGACAGTATTTTCTGATTCTTGTGTATTTGCAAAGAAAAGCACTTCAATGAAGGTTGGTTAATATACTGAGCATAATTTTTGTTTTCCAGAAACCAAAGCTTTAAATGATTCATTAGTGTTATCTTGATAATTGGAAAAACATGCCATGTCCAATTGTGTTGAAAACTTCATTGATTTCTCTCTGTCTATGAATATTTGCAGTTGAAGCTGTTGAAAAGTTAGAAACAAAAAGACAGAATGAAGAGTAGTAAGTCTGTTTCACAGAAGCAACAACAATTTGCATTTATATAGTGTTCTAATATATCCCAAGATGACACACAGATGCGATTAACAAATTTGACACCAAGCAAGATATGTAGACATTGGGAAAAAGCGGTTGGTCAAAGAGGTTAGTTCCAAAGAGCATCATAAAGGCAGAGGGGGAGCTAGAGAGATCTTGAAAAGAATTCTAGAAACCTAGGTAGCTGAAGGCATAGTTGCCTGTGGCAGAGCAATTAAAATTCTGATGTGTAAGAAGCCAAAGTAAAGTGAGTGTGGTCTCAAAACTTTAGAATGCTGGAGGAGATTCCACAGATGGGATGAGGTGACTGTAAAGCTTTCTTTGCTTGAAACAAAGGTGAAAGTTTTAAGATTTATGCATTTATAGAACAGGAATCACTGTTGGTCAATGATAATGGGGCTAGTGGGTAAAGGGATCTTGTTGCAAATTACA
>NW_025976237.1:1433-7534 GCF_021869965.1 Rhincodon typus | reverse complement strand
CTCGTCCCTGCCTCCCTAACCTGTTCTTCCTCCCACCTATCCCCTCCTCCCACCTCAAGCCGCACCTCCATCTCCTACCGACCAACCTCATCCCGCCCCCTTGACCTGTCCGTCCTCCCTGGACTGACCTATCCCCTTCCTAACTCCCTACCTACACTCACCTTTCCTGGCCCCATCCCCGCCTCTTCGACCTGTTTGTTTCCTCTCCACCTATCCTCTCCTCTATCCCTCTTCTATCCGCCTCCCACTCTCTCCCTATTTATTTCAAAACCCCCTTCCCCTCCCCCTTTTCTGATGAAGGGTCTAGGCCCGAAACGTCAGCCTCTCTGCTCCTATGATGCTGCTTGGCCTGCTGTGTTCATCCAGCCCTGCACCTTGTTGTCTCGGATTCTCCAGCATCTGCAGTTCCTACTATCTCTGACAAGAACAGAAGTTGCTGGAAAAGCTCAGCAGGTCTGGCAGCATCTGTGGAGCGAAATACAGTTAACGTTTTGGATCCAGTTACCCTTCCTGAGGGCTACTTCAGATCAATTTATACAACAGGGAGAAGGATGCTGATCTGTTGCGCAGTTGATTCTGATTGGCCAAATGGGCCCCTGTGTATGGGATCCACCTTTTGTCACAAAACCCAGTGAAGGTCCTGATTGAATTTCAGTGCAAGTGAAGATGCTAACTGTCCATCCCAGTGACTGCCTGATTGAATCAGGCACAATGTTCCTTCACTTGTTGGTAATACATTGTAAATGATTTGGATGTAGGAGTGGAAGGGTGGATTAGTAAGTTCGCAGACGATACGAAGGTGGGTCACGTTGTGGACAGTGTGGAGGGCTGTTCTAGGTTACAAAGGGACATTGATAGGATGCAGAGCTGGGCTGAGAAGTGACAGATTGAGTTTAACCCTGAAAAGTGTGAGGTGATTCATTTTGGAAGGAAAAATTTGAAAGCAGAATACAGGGTTAACGGAAAGATTCTAGGCAGTGTGGAGGAGCAGAGGGATCTTGGGGTTTATGTCCACAGTTCCCTGAAAGCTGCCACCCAGGTGGATAGAGTTGTTAAGAAGGCATATGGTGTGTTAGCTTTCATTAATAGAGGGATTGAGTTCAAGAGCCGTGAAGTTATGCTCCAGCTATACAAAAGCCTGGTTCAGCCACATCTGGAGTATTGTGTCCAATTCTGGTCACCTCATTACAGAAAAGATATGGAGGTGTTGGAAAAGGTGCAGAGTAGATTTACCAGGATGTTGCCTGGAATGGAGGGAAGGTCTTACGAGGAAAGGTTGAGAGAGCTAGGGCTTTTCTCTTTAGAACGACAAAGGATGAGAGGTGACTTGATAGAAGTGTACAAAATGATCAGAGGTATAGATAGAGTAGACAGCCAGAGACTTTTTCCTAGGGTGGAGGTAGCTTTTACAAGGGGACATAGTTTTAAAGTGAAAGGAGGTAGTTATAGGGGAGACATCAGAGGTAGGTTCTTTACTCAGAGAGTGGTAGGGACGTGGAATACATTGCCGGAGAGGGTAGTGGAGTCGGCCTCATTAGGGGCATTTAAGTGGCTGTTAGATAGGCATATGGATGATAGTATAAGGTAGGGGTGCAGGTTAGATAGACCTTAGGATTTGGGTAAAAGTTCGGTGCAACATTGTGGGCCGAAGGGCCTGTACTGTTCTATGTTCTAGATAGAAGACAGGCCATTCTTAACCAACCCTGTATTAATAAAATCCAAATCATAAAACAACAATTGATTGTCTCATTGAGCCCCATGCCGTAGGAACAGTGAATGCCTCATGAGCCTTTAGCTCCCCATAACCTGGAAACCGTACGACATAGTCATTGTGTGCTGGGATACATGCTGCAAGGGATGGCTAGAAAAACATTTTATTTCATCAGAGAGACAAATACAACATCTTGTGGCAACAAACATTGGCTGTATACATTGGCACCTTCTTGATCATGTCATTGTCCGACCAAGGGATCTTGTGGATGTCTGCACCAACCACTCTGTCACAGGAGCTGACAACTGCTGAAATAACCATCACCTAATCCTATTCACTATTTCCATCAGCTTAGCCCTAATATAGCACCAGAAACAATCCTGAAGGAAATACAACTTCAATGGGCTCTGGGACACTACGAAGAAAGACCTATTCAGCCAATATCGCAGTCACCCTGCTGAAGCTGGCTGAGTAGGAATTACAGAATGTCTGCAGCACCTGGTCTGCCCTTAAATATATCAGAAACAGCAGATGCGAGGAGAGTCTTGGTCTGTCTGCTGGAAAACCTGGAAACTGGTTTAATGGGAATGACCGGGAGACACAGGAGCTACAAAGTCATTGTGCACAGTCAAGGCAATCAACAGTCTGAGCACCAGAGGCCACTCTCCACTCAGTTAAGAATGGAGCAGTGCTCATCAAGGTCAGAGATAGCTCTCATTGGAAGGAACGCCTTAAGCATTTCTTCAACTGAAGCTTAGTCCTTAACTTAGTGCCCTTGACCCACAGTATGATAGACACCACTAACTCACCACAAACCAAGCTGGGCATGAGGTTGAAATGCCATTTGACAGCTGAGAACCAACAAGGGCACTGGTCAGATGGGCTCCCTGCAGAAAGGTGGTGGAAACATACTCTTGGCACAACCTCATCTCTGTCACCTGGAAGAACGAGTGTGCAACAGGAGATCTCGAAAGCACAATAATTGTGACCATCTTCAACAAAATAGTTGTGGCAAATTGTTGTAAACAGAAAAGAGTTTCCATGCTGTCCACCACAAGGAAGGTCACCAAAAATCCTTCTCAATCTCCTCCTTCCAGTGGCTGAAAAGCTCCTCCTGGAGTCACAATGAAGATTTAATCCAACAAGGGGCACAGTGAACATAATCTTCACAGTAAGGCAAAGTCGAAGAAAAATGCAGAGAGCAGCATCAACACCTCACAAAGGTCTTTGACCCTGTCACCAGGAGGGATTATGGAACATCCTCCTCCAATTTGGCAGCCTGCAGAGATTCTTCAACATCCTCTGCTGCACAGCAACCTGCGAGCTATTCTCCTCACTATGGATCCAATCTGTCTGAAAACCAGGGTCACACAACATCACATCATCAACCAAAAGTCTTCACCATATTCCCCACCACAGGGACCGTACCATCGTCACTGTATTCCCGGAGGTCTGTGACAGAATTGGCCTGAGCTAACTATCTGAAGTCAGATGCCCTGTATCAGCCAGCTTTGCTGCAGAATGTAGCAATCCAGATCTCCATGGAGCCATTGAATAATGTGGATCAATTCCCAAACACTGGGATCCTCCAATGTCAGTGTTGTCTCTCCAGCCAACATCCCAGCCTCGAGGTTCTAGGTACTTTCCACCAACTACACTGGGTGACTCACATCATTCACAATCTAACACTAAACCCCTGAAACCAGTTCTGTAACCCACACTCGCTCACTGCCCCAGGTCTCCAGGAAGGGCAGAGGAAGCATCTCAGGGACTTTTTCAAAGCCTCCCTGTAAAAACACAATACCCTCTGCACCTCGGAGGAATTGCTGACACAATATCACCCAGACTGACAGAGAAGCATCTGTAAAAGTAATTCTTGATAGGTCCAGCTGGGAGAAAACAGCAAACAACGGGAGGAGCTTGCAAAAACTGAAACATCCCATCCCCCTTCTCAAACGTCACCCGATGCCCCCCCCACCACCTCCTCTCCAACCCAATGTGCTATGGTGTATGGATCCAGTGTCAGAATATTTGATCACTGCACATCCCACAGCCTCGGACTAAAGGGACCTGCTCAGAAAGAGCTTGAAAAGAATCTGGGAAGTTGCTGGCATTCCAGAAAGAGCTCACCACACGATTTAGCAAACATTCTGTTGCAGTTTCACAGGCCACACATCCGGACAATTAATCACATTAAAGAGCAGGTTGTTCTTAACAGGCAGAGGACAGGCAGTGGACAGGCAGAGGTCAGGCCAGCCTGTAGTGTCAAATCAAGCAGGTACCGTTAGAATGTTTTCACAACTGGACAGCACTTGATGAAAAGGCCAGAGGGCTGTTAATAGCTGCAGCAACATCCAAACTAAGATAATACTCAGGCTTGTAATATGACTGATACTCATTAAAAGCAAAATATGTTCATACACAGGGACCCATTCCATGCAAATGAAAAGAATATGCTCAATCCTTGCCCTGTTTTTGAAATTCCCAGGAACCTGGGCAACCTATAGTTTTCCCTAGAAACCCATTGCTTTCTCTAGCCCAATACTTTGTCCAATCAGAATCAACTGCACAACCAACCAGCGCCCTTTATCCCCTGATATATAAATTGTGCTGATTTGGAATTTGGCATTCTTGCAGTTGTCCTGATGGGAAGTTGCCGAAGCATGGCCCTCATTTCCATAATCCCCATGTTCTGTGTTGCCAAACAACTGTGCCTAAATATGTTTCACATCTTCCACTCTGCTGCCAAGAAAAGAAAATCATTTTGAAAAATAGTCACTGTTGGAATAAAGGAATTTGATTATGACGAGGTAATTGTACCTCAGGCTGGAGGGAGGTGATGGACACAGTGATGCGATATTTGCTTCAGGTCATTCCAAAGCAATGTGGCAGGGAGTTAATCGAACAAGCATTTGTAAATACAAAACCACCTTCAGGCACGATGCAATGAGGCTTGTCCATTGAAGCTCATTAAATTACTTTTATAAATGGAAGTTGCCTGGGATTTTTTTTGGTCTCAGAGGAGACAGAAACACTGAGTGTCTGACACTTTGTTGTCATATTGTGCAGGTTAAAAGTAGAAGGTGTAGAAGAATTGCAACTAAAGATTTTTATCAGCTGCATCACTGCAGATTAATTTCAACCCGATTTCATCGTTTACAAATTGACCTGGAGATGGTCAGGAAGAGGAATACGACATTGTGTTCTAGTGGAAGAGATTTTAAATAACCTTCTCTAATACTGAAATGCAATAAAACCCCACTTAATGAACCTTGGCCTTTCAGAGATGTAACAAGCCCTCCATTGCAAATTCATTAACAGTTGCATTTCTGATGCTGGAGATCAATAAAATTGAACAGACTGAAATAAACCAACACAACATTCCAATCTCAACACAGATCTGACTCACACAACGAGAGGCTGTGAACGGAGCACTCACTCTGCTCTGGAGCAGGTCAGGAATTGAAATCCCCAGCTCCACGGTGAAATATACAGCTCTAAGAGCAGCTGCCCCAAACAATCTCTGCTTATTCATTCATGGGATACAGGCAGAATGCGGGACGGGGTGTAGAGAAGAGTTTACAGAGATAGAGAGGGGCATAGGGGCTGGATGAGGTTACAGAGATAGTGAGGGGTGTAGGGGCTGGAGTAGGTGAAAGAGATAGCAAGTGGTGTAGGGACTGCAGGAGGTTACAGAGATAGGGAGGGGATATAGGGACTGGAGGAGGTGAAAGAGATAGGGAGGGGGTGTAGGGACTGGAGGAGGTTACAGAGATAGGGAGGGGTGTAGGGTCTGGAGGAGGTTACAGGGAATATTGGTACAGAGAGAGCCAATGCAGTTGAGTTTGTAGAGATGGGTGATGGGTCTTGGCGTACAACGGGCGGATTTAAAACTGATTGGGTTTCCTAACCTCAGCAAATTCAAAAACACCAAATGATTCCAAATACAGACTTCGAATCAAAGCCTGAATGTTGGCAGTAAATGTTCTTACCCGTTTTCCAGGAGGTCCCGGGGGTCCTGCTTCTCCTGACGGTCCAGGAGGTCCCTGAAATACATTGAAAACACGACTCAGTGACTGATGGAGTCTAATATGAAAACACAACATAAATCTTCAATTTTAAAATTAATTACCAACTCACAAATGCACCATTCAGCTCATCTGCCCGCACCAGGGTTTCTGCTTCAGACCACATTCCTCCCAGCCCCTTGTCATCTCACCCTGTCGGCAGATCCTTCGATTCCTTTCCCCCTTGTGTGTTTATCCAGCTTCCCCCTCAATGTATCCACAACACTACACCACCCAGTCCATGGGAGCTACTCCGACATCCTCCCTGTGGGAGTGAGCCCCACATTCCCCCCCTCCCTGTGGGAGTGAGCCTCACATTCCTC
>NW_025976237.1:0-1333 GCF_021869965.1 Rhincodon typus | reverse complement strand
CCCCCCCCGCCCTGTGGGAGTGAGTCCCACATTCCCCCGCCTCCCTGTGGGAGTGAGTCCCACATTCCCCCCCACTCCCTGTGGGAGTGAGCCCGATACTCCCCCAACACTCTCTGACATTTTTCCTGAATTCCCAAAGGAAATTGTGATATTGATGGTTTCAAGTTCTTAGATTCCCAGACACATGGAGACTTCTTTTCTGTGTCAGTTTTATCAAACCTCAACCTGCATGAAATCACCTCCTGGATTTTGTCCAATCAGAATAACTGGTGATATAATTGGGCTGAAACTAAACTTATACAATTTCTGTGATAGTGAAGGCATTGATTTGTAACCCGAGAGTCGGGTGGAAATAACAGCTTTGAATATATTCCCAATCTAATTTCACAGAATTCATCCTTTCTGCTCTCATCCTTCGTGTGTAGTTTTGCATTTTCATTAAAACAATATCTTTAGTTTAAATTCTGTGAATGCCAGCCTTAAGCAGAGTTTTATTTTCCCCAAAAGTTGCAATTTCTTATTAATCTATTTTTCTAAACAACCTGTTCGAAGATCTTATTGTGATCCTCTGGAGCAGGTGGCACTTGAACCCAGAGACTGTGCTGCTAGGGGGCCCTCCGAGAGGTTTGATAAGAACCAGCTGAAACTAGATCCTTACTCAGTAACTCCGAACAACCCTCTGTCTTGAGAACATATATAAGTAGTCAACTTAGTACAACTTAGTACCTGAGAAAAGTTGTGTCTCAGGGAATTCAGTGGGAGAAACAAAGAGATTGGTTATTGTTTTTGTCTGAAGAAGACAGCTGATTGGTGAATAGGATTGGTCTTCATGTAACAGTGAGATCTTCAGTTTAGTTTTGCGTGTTTTTTTTTGCGTTCAAAGAACCTTGACTCCTGAAATTGTCCAACAGTGATGGGGTGTTGGGGGGGTGGCATTAGTGTTAGGAAAAGGGCAAATGTTGACTTACAAAGCGAGGATATGGTAATGCAACAGGAACTATTTGGATAGCAATATTGTGTGGGAATCATTTCACTCCAGAGACATAGAATCCCTGCAGTGCATCAGGAGGCCATTCAGCCCATTGTGTCTGTACCAACCTTCCAAAGAACATCCCACCAAGAATCAACCTCCTACCATAACCCTGTAACCCTGCACTTCCCATGGCTAGTCTACCTAGCCTGTACGTCCCCAGACACCGTGGGCAATTTAGCACAGCCAATCCACCCTAACCTGCACATCCCTGGACACTATGGGACAATTTAGCACAGCCAATCCACCCTAACCTGCACATCCCTGGGAACTATGGGACAATTTAGCACGACCAATCCACCC
>NW_025976236.1:0-7534 GCF_021869965.1 Rhincodon typus | reverse complement strand
AGGGTCTAGGCGCGAAACGTCAGCCTTTCTGCTCCTATGATGCTGCTTGGCCTGCTGTGTTCATCCAGCCCTGCACCTTGTTGTAATGGTATTAACAATTCAGTTACAGAATAAAACCTTACTTGTTAGTTTTTTTTTGCTGTTGGTTAACAGTGATAGCCACTGAAACATAGTCACACAAGGTTGCAGATGTTCTCTAACACAGAACATAAGTTTATTACATAAAAGAAGAAATAAAAAAGAAAGCTGTACATATACAGAAGAACAATTGCAAAGATCTTAACAAACATCAAAACAGAATTTCAACCTGTTTCACAACACTATCCATTTCAGATACTGAAGTCTTATGAAATATCACTCCTGTTTTAGCTTTTTGAAATCTTTACTCAACTGACATTTTCAACTTTCTTTCCCTTGGACTGCTGAGACCTTTTTTTCAAATAATTCCTTTCCATTGGTATGAATATTTTGCAATTGCAATCACTTAAACTTTTTCAGTTTTCACAATTTGAATATTGCTATCCAATTTATCCTGGCTTGGAAGCTTCACAAACAAGAAACCACTTCTGCCGAGGTGACTGGTTGCCCTGAACTGAACTCAAAAATTTTGTTTTCCTTCTAGCAGAAAATGTGTAATCTTCTGCACTGAATTTGAGCTCTTTGTGACTTAAACATTGAACCTTCTCTTCTTAAGTCAAACTAAATGAATTGCCTTAATGCACTTACTCTGACTTGTAAACCCAACAGTATAAGCATTCCATCCATTAATACGACAACGGATTCTCCCAAGTTCTCAATTTCAATCATATGCTTTCTTGGAACTGCTAATATTAAGGTTTCTGTTTGAATGTGACTTCTAACCATTAAAACAAAAACGTTCACTGAATGTATCCAAAATCCCTCTGTCTCAGTTTTGAAATCCAAATCTAAAATCATTATAGTTGTAGTAGACACCTTTTACCACAACTTGATTGATAATCCAATAATTGGATTCAATATCCATTCCCTTCAGCATCAGCAGACTGTAATTCCAGAGTGCAGCTGCAGAGAGCACTATAGCAACTTTCTATGTTTATTTCTCCAGTGCCTCTCAAATGTAAAACATTGATTATCATGAAAATCAAAAGAATGCTTACAAGTTCCTTTCATGTCACATACTATCCTCTCCTGGACTCGTATTACAGTTTCATCAATGACACTGGATCATAATCCATTAACTCCCAACTAAAATATGAAGTACAAAAAATTTGAATACAGATACAAACAGTGAATAGGAAGACAAATGCAATGTGAACTTTTAATGCAGAGGAAATTAACATAACATTAAAAAGTGTAAAAGCAGTGAAGGTTTGCAACAAGTTTACATTGAGCTGGTGAGACCACATGGGAACATTGAGTATTATTTTGGTTTCAATACATAAGAAGCTTATATTTGTATGAAATGCAGCTCAGAGAAGGGCACAAATCTGATTCCTGTGATAAAGATGTTGAGGAAAGGTTTGACAAGTTGGGCTTATTCTGAACAGCCTGTTTCCACACTGTAGGGGTTCTATGATTCTATCCACTGGAATTTAGAAGACATTTAACATCCTGAGGGGGCTGTAGAGGATAAATTGTGAAAAGATGTTTCTACTTATGAGCAAGACCAGGGAGCTTAACATAGCAATAAGATGTCTCCAATTTATTGTCAAAAGGCAGAGGATGTAAACAGCAAAGTACAATCAAGGCCACATTCAGGTCAACCATGATATTATCAAATGGTGGAGCAGGTCTCAGTGGCTTATCCACCTATCCCTGCTACTAAATCATATGTCATATAAAGTTAGTGAGGGATATCTATCAGTATAAGAGACGTAGCAAGGAGAAGCTCCTTCAATACATTTTGAGATAAATTTGAGGTGGCATCCACATTCCAAAAACAAGTTTAAACAAAAGACAATGGAATATCTGTAACCTGCTCATTGGTGCTTAATACTAAATTCACTAAAATATTCTTTTGATTACCATGGCCATCAGGAATCAAATCTATTTGTCCACACTATTGTTATTCCACCCAACTATCAAGCAAATAGAACTAAAAGTCATTGGATGTAATTAATTAAAGATGAGTATGACTTATTTATGTCATAATTCAATTCTTGATCACTGCTGCTGTATTTGTATTGGTTTGAGGTTAGTCTCACCCTTGCTTTCCCCAACTGGAATGAAGATCTATACTGCCTCTTCACTATAAAAGGGAACTGCTTGGTAGTAACATTACAACCATACTATTAGAGATCCAGTGACTACCCTATTGCATTTTTATAGTAAGTTAGATTCATAGGGACAAACTCATTATTGTGCTTTTAGAAAACACCCAACTCATAACATTCATATCATGCAAATGTCAGGCAGATCATTGGCAATAAGAGACAGTCTAACCACTGCCCTTGACAGTCAATGGTGTTACTGTCGTGAATCTACCACTATCAACATCCTAGGAGTTACCATTGACCAGAAACTCAACTAGATTCACCACATAAAGACAGTGGCTACAAGAGCAGGTCAGGCACTGGGAATATTGCATGAGTAACTCACCTTCTGGCTCCCTAAAGCCTATCCGCTATCTACAAGGCACAAATCAGGAATGCAATGCAATATGCTCCACTTAACTGGATTAGTGCAGCTTCAACAACACTCAAGAAGCTTGACAACATCCAGGCCAAAGCAGCCCACTTGATTAGCACTTCCACATACATCCATTCCCTCCATCATTGACGCCCAGTAGCAGCAGTCTGTACAATCTACAAGATACCCTGCAGAAATTCACCAAAGATCCTTAGTCAGCACTTTCCAAACCCACAACCACTTCCATGTAGAAAGACAAGTGCAGCAGGCTCATGGGAACACCATCACTGTGAGTTCCCATCAAAGCCTCTCACCAATTCTGCTTTGGAAATATATCACAGTCTATTGACTGGATCAAAATCCTGGAATTACCTCCCTAATCGCATTGTGGTTTGCCTACAATGTATGGACTGTGGCATTTCAAGAAGGCAGATCACTGCTACTTTATAAAGGACAACACAGGCACGAGCAATAATTGCTGGCCAGCTAGCAATGCCCACGGTTCACAAGTAAAGAAAATGTGAAGGCACCTGTGCCACGTATAATTCGATTTATATAACAGAGAAGTCTTGGCAATAAGCTCACGGCCTGAAGCACAAATCCAGTTTCTCTTTACACAGAGTTTGCTTGAGCTGCTGTGAATTTCCAGCGTTTTCTGATTTTGTTTGAGCTGTCCAGCATCGGCATATATTTTTAAATTGTATCCGGGTCCATCCATAATCTTGGCCATTTCTTGTCACGTAGCACAGCGAATCATTCGAAAGAGAAGAGAGAAAACCATAACGCAGACAGAAGATATTTTTTGTCCATTCCAATTCGATTTTGGCAATAAATACTGCATAAGTTACTCTTTGACTTCATCCATTGAGGGTATGGGCTCCAGCAGTTTTCACTGAGCTCGTAATTCATTGTGATTTGGTCAATGTTGATTTATGCCAAATTTGCATAAGAGAGCGACCTGGTAATCATGAAAGAGGAAAAGAGGAGCAGATATAAACCTGATGGGTTTTATCGCTTACTAATGAACTTTTCCGTATTTGGTTTAGGTGCATGTATTAACCTTTTTTAAAATGCTAAAAGTTTGTTATGTATAGTTTGATTTTGTTTTAACAGTTAAGGTTTTGCTGAGGATGCTTTGTATTAGTGAGAAAGAATTTTTTTCTGCCGTGCTGTAAAAACAGTGCAGGTTCCACCCGACACTCATTACGACCAAGGATCAAAAGGCGCTGCCAGGCAACCACATGGTAGCACCTCGCCCCCTATTTCTGGCTGTTAAGTTTCTGAGACCAAAGAAATTCCCTTCTGGAGCCGTTGAACCCAGTCGAATCATAAGCCTCTCAATGCAATTAACCCCAATCCCAAATTAGCTCAAACCATGCAGACATCTTAAAAATGTATCCTCCCTGGCCACCTGTCCAATTCACGTTTCGTTTTCACACTGATTATGTTGATACGATTTTGCATTAAAATATGTTTAGATAAAGCATGTTGATAAATTATTAATGACTGATCGCCCACCTGTTGCAATATTGACATATACCTTCAGCTCCAAATGGTAATAACAACTGGGCAGATACGAAGAGGTTCCTTGGGTATGTACGGGAGATTTTAATGTACTGCGGATCGCCCTGCTGTTAGAAAAATAAAGGGAGGTGGGAGGAACAGTTACATCTCTTGTCTCTGAACATAGCTAACTCCCAGGCGCAATAACCGTCTTTCTCGACCGATTCGCCCAACGATATTATTGCCGGATGATCTGACTTTTCGCTCGTGCGACCTTCTCTCTCCCTCTTTCTATATAAAGGAGGGGGTAGGGGTGGGAGAGAGAGAGCGATACCTTCCGGGCGAGGTGAGCCGTGTTCATTGACAACGACGAGTGAACGCAGAGAAAAATCCGTAAACTTAAACACAGCCCATGTGCCGAGTGCTTTCACCGAGTGAAATTATTTAAATCAAAGAAAGGTGAGTGTAAGCATAGACATCTCTTCACTTAATGGTTATTCTTGCCATCATTTTTCGTTTGAGCTTCTATTGTTGTTCATGATTAAACGGATGCTCCGATTAATATAAAATCAATTGGCGTGTTGCACACAATTGGTTTATAATTGTACATGGCGCAATTTGATTTGACAATTGTTTGTTTCTTATGTTATGTTAGTATGTCTCAGGGTCTGATCTTTGCGGTGTTAGTGGTTGTGTACGACATATTTCTTTTTGATATATACATTGAAATGATCAGCGCATACAGCCTGATACAATAGACAACAGCTTAGTGAGCAGGTTGCTTGGGTCCCTGGCTGGCCTCTGCGTTATCTCTGTCACCAGGGAGCCCCGGTTCTAACTCGGACCAATTCAAGGAAGTGACGTGAGTGTTATTTATGTATCAGGTCGTTTTTTTAACCTAAGGAAATATTCTATCATTCGCTTATATAAATTACTATTTACCTCAGCAATACCCAGGGACAATCGCTGCTCTGAATCTGACACCGTCCATTTTATGGTTGCCTATGCCCACCTTCTGCCGTTCCTGTGGACCATTTGCCTATATTTTCAGTTGCATTTTAATTCCTCGGGATTTGTTGCTGTTGTTGTTGTGATTTTTCACTTCCGATTCGACGATTTAAAATAATCTGTAGTCACACGAAGAATCCTGCAGTAGACAGCAGAAACCAGCCGCCTGCCCTGTTTATGTTATGCTGCTGAGCTATTTGTAGAAAATGGCAGGGAGGAATGGTTCAGAGCTCTTCAATTATTGTATTTTAAGAGGGAATGATAATAAAACCAAATGCGGTGTTAGAAGTGGGACCGTGGTCACAGTAGATAGTCACACAGACCACGCCACAAATTTTTAGCTGTTTTAGCTGTCAGATTTTAGTATAAATGATCATAAATTAATTCAAGTCTGTCCGTATTTATGTAGCGCCACTTTAGACAGCTGTTTAAATATGGACAGATCTGTTAATAATAAACAAGCCTCGTCATCCCCAAATATAGGATAGTGATTGAAATTCGATTTTTGTTATTTTTGTTTGCGAGGAAGCTTATTCCGCTGGGATGGGCTTTGCGGATGTTGTTGTTTCGGCTTTCTACATGCTGCATCCCGAACACATAAATCTGTGCTGACATCTCAAAATATTTAATGCGGTCTCGTGAGAATTTTACATAACTTAAGAGAGAGAAAGGAACTGCGGACAGTAATCGAAGGCATTGTATTCCTTGGGGATTAAATGGAGCTTGGGGGCAGGGGAAGGTGGTGGTGAGAAGATGCATCCCGGATGGATGGATGCACTTGGGCAGTTTTAATCGGTCCTCTATTGCATCCACGGTTCACTTTAGAATTTTATTCGAGACGGCCTGGCTAGTTTCAGAGATACAGGCTGTGCCCTGCAGTTGTACAAACCAAGGGTTGGATATGATAAAACGAAGACAATGAGGAAAGAGCAAAGGGAGGGAACATGGGAATTTCTAGACGGAAGACAGCTTCCTATTTCTTTGGTCTCTCAAACGGGAAGGGGAATAAGGGGCTTACAAGCGGTCGCGCGCATGCGTGGGGGGGGTGGAGGTGGGGGTTGCTGAGTGCGGAGCCCCCTGGAGGCGCGGGCAGGAGGAGTGGTTGGAGCTGCTCGCTTGGAGAAGGTGGTCGTACCGTGAGTGCTGGGGCCGCCTCCTCACTTCCCCCTCCCCCCATCCACCCGACACTTCCCCAAGGGCGAGAGCGCGCGTACTGTTGTCCTCGAGTGTCCAGTCCGGGTGTGGGGTCAGCGAGGGAGGGAGCCGAGTGAAGGTGCTTTGCCTTCCCCTCATTGGAACCAGATGGGTTCGGGAATAGTTGTAGTCAAACTGTTGTTAACTATTATTGTTGTTTTATCTCTGTCGTTGGCGGGGCTCCGTGGCCAGCTGTCTGTGGTGTGAAGATTGCAGCATGCATCCTGCACACGTGTGGAGCATGTGGAGTAAGGCTCCCGGCTCCAGTCGACGGTAGTTCCCGTTTTGTTTTTTTTAAACTACAGTATTTGGCGGCCGGGAGTATATAAACTGGGTGCAGCTCGTTACGCGGCCTCTTGCAGGCGAGTGAAACCCAGTCGCTGCTACTCAGCCATGTGAGGCCAACAGTTATTTGCGCCCCTACCAACCCCCGCCCCCCAAAACAACATAAATCCGAGACATCAAGGTGCAGGGCTGGGTGAACACAGCAGGACAAGCAGCATCATAGGAGCAGAAAGGCTGACGTTTCCGGCCTAGACCCTTCATCAGAAAAGGGGGAGGGGAAGGGGGTTCTGAAATAAATAGGGAGAGAGTGGGAGGCGGATAGAAGATGGATAGAGGAGAGGATAGGTGGAGAGGAAACAAACAGGTCGAAGAGGCAGGGATGGGGCCAGTAAAGGTGAGTGTAGGTGGGGAGTTAGGGAGGGGATAGGTCAGTCCAGAGAGGACGGACAGGTCAAGGGGGCGGGATGAGGTTAGTCGGTAGGAGATGGGGGTGTGGCTTGAGGTGGGAGGAAGAACAGGTTAGGGAGGCGGGACGAGCTGGACTGGTTTTGGGTTGTGGTAGGGGGAGGGGAGATTTTGAAACTTGTGAAATCCACATTGATACCATTGGGCTGCAGGGTTCCCAAGCGGCATATGAGTTGCTGTTCCTGCAACCTTCGGGAGGCATCGTTGTGGCACTGCAGGAGGCCCAGGATGGACATGTTGTCTGAGGAATGGGAGGGGGATTTGAAATGGTTTGCGACTGGGAGGAGGAACCAAGCATAGGTGTTCTGCAAAGCAGTCCCCGAGCCTCCGCTTGGTTTCCCCGATGTAGAGGAAGCCACACCGGGTACAGCGGATGCAGTATACCACATTGGCAGATGTGCAGGTGAACATCTGCTTGATGTGGAAAGTCTTCTTGGGGCCTGGGATGGGGGTGAGGGAGGAGGTATGGGGG
>NW_025976235.1:0-7536 GCF_021869965.1 Rhincodon typus | reverse complement strand
CCCCTCCTACACTCCCATTCCCCACTGCCCCTCCTACACTCCTATTCCCCACTCCATCCTCCTCATTCCAACCTCCACCTCTGATTAATTGGTTCTGGGACATTGTAAATCAGAGCTGATACAGAAGGATGAGGTAGAAATCAGACAAAGGCAGATATGGGTTGAATATAAATCAATTTTTATAAATTTTTTTTACAATTGAAGGGATTGATTCATTCCAAAGAAATTTGTAATAAACAATACTGTAATTCCTGTGTGGATTTCCTCCAGGTGCTCCGATTTCCTCCCACAGCCCATAGACATGCAGGTTAGGTGGATGGGCCGTGCTAAATTGCCCATAGTGTGCAGGAATGTGCAGGCTATGTGGATTAGCCATGGGAAATGCAGGTTTACAGGATTGGGATAAGGGGCGTGGATCTAAGTTGGATGCTCTGCGGCGGTGTGCACTTGATGGGCCAAATGGCCTGCTTTCACGCAGTAAGGATTCTATGATTTAATAAAAGTGAAGATGGAGGGTTGGGATCTTGATGTAGATTAGATACCATCGCCTTATGGGCAGATTGGGCATCGGTAGGCATGAGGTTGGCAGCTTTGGGGTCAACAATGTACTGTTAAACCCAGCCCATTGTGCTCCTTTATCTTATGGGCCTATGTAAGCCATTCACATCTGCTTTGCCATTCAATGAGACCATGCCTGATCCGAAAATCCATAACTCTACTTCCCTGTCGTATCCCCATAATCCTTGATTCACTTCCTTATTAAAAACTGTCTATGTCAGTATGGGAACAAATTAAAACAAACCTGGGTGGGCAATGCTTGCAGAGATGTGGTAGCTGTGAAATGCATTGGTCATCATTTGTTGGTGAACCTTTCATGTTTGATTGAGAAGTTTGTGGATTGCTGAACCTTGAGGGAGTGCTGTTCTGTCAGAGATGACTGCTTTTGATGAGGCTTGAGACAGACATGCTATCATCTCTTTCATTGAATCCCTACAGTATGGAAGCAGGCCATTCAGCCCATTGAGTCCACCCCAAGCGTCCCACTTAGATCCATGCCCCTTATCCCCATTCCTCATGGCTAATCCACCTAGCCAATACAGCATGGACAATGTAGCACAGCCAATCCTCCAAGCCTACACATCTTTGGGAGGAAACCGGAGCCTGCGCAGACACAGGGAGAATGTGCAAACTCCACACAGACAGTCACCCGAGGGTGGGATCAAACCTGGTACCCTGGCACTGTGAGGCAGCAGTGCTAAGCGCTGAGCCACCGTTCTACCCTTTCAGAGAGGAATGAAATGGCATTATTCCAAATGAAAACAAGGGAGTTCTCCCCAGGATCCTGGTCAACACTCATCCCTCACGTAACATCACTGAAAGATTAGTGGAAAGTGTTCAGTAGGCATGGAACGCAGGAGGCAAAAATAATGTGTCACTATTAACATTAGGTCAGAATAGGGAAAAGTGGAAGCTAAAAATCTTAACAATATTAGGATTTGAATTTGACATTGAATTACTCTTATTCCTCTCTGATTTCCTCACATTTGGAATAACACAATTCCTAAAATATTAAAGCTCATCTCACCCTTACAAGCTGAGCTCAAGGTTTGTGCAAAAAGGTTTGATGCAGGGAGATTGAAATACCAGAAGCAAGAGGTAAGATTGTGCACGTGCTTTTGTAGAAATTAAACCAGAGAACTGTATGCCTATGGGGATACCTAGTCTGCATGTACTCTTACTAGTAATGCAGTACATTATGCAAATTGGATGTCCTGAAATAATAATGAGGGAAATGTCATGATATTTAACCTCATGTAAGTGGTAAAACATTAAAATAGACAGGCAACAGACATTATATTCATGCCCAGAGGCTGATGAGGTCTGTAGTTCAGACGCCTTGGTGCACTGTGTGAAACATAAAACAATGCATAGGCTTTGTTCGGGCAATCAGAGAGGATATAACAGATTCCTAATTCAATAAGTTCTAGGCAGGAGGAAGATAAAAAGACTTCCACAGGTTCCTGATTATGGTTATAAATGACAATGTGAGTGTGATGAGTTGATTTTGATCTTTGTAAGCCCGTACAATCCCAATGCTCTGTTCCTCGGGGCAGTAAATGTGATTGGATGATGTGATAATGTAGTATTTTCCCAGCACTATAACCTGCAGCATGGTGACTGAACACTTCACTGATTTAAGCTCGATCGGGCTGGCCAAAAGCACCGGTTCAAAGGTCAAACCCAGCAACTCACAGGCGTGACTGTCAGGAGAAGATCCCTCAAGCCCGCACCATGCTCGTGATGACCAGAGAATTGGGTCTGCAGACTCACTAACCCAACCTCTCTGTCACTGTCTGCCCTCCACCCCACCATCAGACTCTCTAGGATTTTCTCCTAAGCCCACTTCAGGCAAAAATAAACCCAGAGCCAAAATATAGGGAGAAAAGGAAGGGGGGATACAATGCTGGGAAACAGTTTTCACATCAATCCTAATTATATCGACCGTGCGTTAAATAAATCACTTACATTGTTTATGTGTGCAGCATGTTTACTCTAGAAGCTTGATAGAGACCTGATTTAAAACTGGATGGCTGGATCCTGCTTTTTTTTATTTGTTTGTGGGGTATGGGCATCACCAGTGAGGCCCGCATTTACTGTCTATCCCTAACTACCCTTGACAAGGTGGTGCTGAGCTGCCTTCTTGAACCACTGCAGTCCTATGGGTGCAGGGCACCCATAATGCTGTGACTAAGGGAATTCCAGGATTTTGACCCAGCGGCACTGAAAAACAGCGATAATTTCCAAGTCAGGATGGTGAATGGCTCGGAGGGGAACTTGCAGAGTGTGGTGTTCTCATGTATCTGCTGCCCTTATCCTTCTAGGTGGCAGAAGTCATGGTTTTGGAAGCTGCTGTTTAAGGAAACTTTGGGAGTAACTGCAGTGCATCTTGTATGTAGTACACACTGCTGTGACTGAGGGTTGTTTGAGTGGAGGGAGTGGATGTTGAAGGTGGTGGATTGTGTGTTAATCAAGTGGGCACCTTTGTCCTGGATGGTGTCAAGCTTCTTGAGTGCTGTTGGAGCTGCACTCATCCAGGCAAGTGGGGAGTATTCCATCACACTCCTGACTTGTGCCTTGTAGATGGTGGACAGGCTTTGGGAGACAGGAGATGAGTTACTCGCTGCAGAATTCCTAGCCTCTGACCCGCTCTTGCAGTCACATGGCTGGTTGAATTGAGTTTCTGATCAATGACAATCCCAGGATGTCGATATTGGGGGCTTCATCAGCTGTGATGCCAATGAAGGTCAAGGGGCGGTGGTTAGATTCTCCCTTGGTGAAGATCATCATTGTCAGGTATTTGTGGCATGAACATTACTGGCCACTTGTCAGCCCAAGCCTGGATATTGTCCAGATCTTGTTGCATTTGAACATGGACTGCTTCAGTATCTGAGGAGTCACAAATGGTGCTGAACATTGTGCAATCATCGACGAACATCCCCACTTCTGACCTTATGATGGAGGGAAGGTCATTGGTGAAGCAGCTGAAAATGGTTGGGCCTAGGGTATTGCAGTGCGTGCTGTTATTTGTTTAATTGCTCGCTTCCATTCACCATTGCTGTTTTAGGGGCTGGCCAGCGGAGCTTAATCATTGGTGTCAATTGCTGTCTGATATTTAATTTCCATCTCAAAGAATGTAAATGGCAAAGCCTCCAGGACAGCTCAGAATAGATTGTCGATCAGCTGAGGATTCAAAAAAACCCTGAAAGTGGGTTTCAAACCAACAGAAATTCTTCATTAAAGCAAAATAATGTAGATGTTGGAAATCTGAAATAAGAATGGAAATTGGAGAAAATACTTGACAGTGCTGGGAAGTGTCTGTGAAAAGGAGGAAAAAAAAGTTAACATTTTGAGGCAAATGTGATTTTTCTCCAGTAAACCTTTATCCCTTGTAAGACAGCGAGTCAATTGCTCATAAATCCAAGTGGATTGACAGAGTGGGGAGGTAGAAACAGAGGAATAAAGACTTTGAACTTAAATAAAATGTTCAAATAATTAAGCTTATATAGTCAACGCAATTTAAAAGTAAGTTAAAAATAAACAACGCAACAGAATTGTAGCTTAATTGTAGCGTAACTTAAACTGTATTTTCGACATTTAATAATTCCAGTGATGAAACTATTCTGGTATTCAAGTAACCTTATTGATGTACTATTAATGCTTAGACTGGCAGAAATCTGAGTATAATCCCAATTCTATTGTTAATGGCATTATCACAAACCTTCCACACATCAGTATTTTCAGCTGAAATTATTTCTTTCATGCTTTACATGATCACACTAAATGGCTACGTTTATTTGCCACATTATTTCGAAGATCTGAAAGCAATTAGAATTTTTTAGACCCAACCGCAGTGATTACATCATGTTACAGCGTTTACTTAAGCTGGAAAATAGCGAAAACATCCATCTGAGCTGCAGCCTCCAACTGCTCCACTCTAAGGTGCTGACATGCATTAAGTCGCACTCTACACACATACATTAAGGAAATGAGCAGCAAAAGCTAAGCCCACAACAGAAATGTCAGAATGTTCTGGAAAGTGCGCAGGACTGGCACTTGCAATTTGCTCCAGTAATTGGATTGGGGCAAAGGAGTTAGATGAAAAATAAGGTTTCTGTTAATATGACTGTTGTGTGCTTGGTTATCAGGAAGATGTTTTTGGCTCCCAAGATGCATAGAATCTTGTCATTTGTCTTAATGCCAAGCTGAGTTTCAGACCATGCCTGGTCAATGAACAATAAACATTACACTTCACTGCTTCTTCAATAGTGCCCTGATTTAGACTTTGACCAGAAAACCTAAATTATTGGATAATGATAGAGTGATACAAATCAGGCATTTTGTTCACAACAGAAAGTTTTGGAAATATTTAGCAGGTCAAGCAGCATCTAGAAGCAGACAAGCAGAATTAATGGGTAGGATTTTACTGGGTCGTCCCAGAGTTTTAACAACAGCACATAGAGAAATCTACCCGCTCATGGTGCAAAAACTCCCAATGGCAGATTAAATGTTTGTTTTGTAAGTGCTCCGAAGTATGTTGCGAAACTGGAAAGGGTTCAAAAAAGATTTATAAGGATGTTGCCAGGGTTGGAGGGCTTAAGCTATAAGGAGAGGCTGAATAGGCTGGTGCTATTTTCCCTGGAACGCCAAAGGCTGAGGGGTGACCTTATAGAGGTTTATAAAATCATGAGGGGCATGGATAGGGTAAATAGTTAAGGTCTTTGCCCAGGGTGGGGGAGTCCAAAACTAGAGGGCATGGGTTGAAGGTGAGAGGGGAAAGATTTAAAAGGGACCTAAGGGGCAGCTTTTTCACGCAAAGGGTGGTATGTGTATGGAATGAGCTGCCAGAGGAAGTGGTGGAAGCTGGTACAATTACAACATTTAAAAGGCATCTGGATGAGTACATGAATAGGAAGGGTTTAGAAGGATATGGACCAAATACTGGCAAATGGGACCAGATTAATTTAGGATATCTGGTTGACAAAGATGAGTTGGACTGAAGGGTCTGTTTCCATGCTGTACAACTCTATGAGTCTATGATTCAAACCTTTTCAGGTGGACCAGCTCAGTCGGGATGCATTTATTAGCATGTTGAACACTCATTAATACCTCAACCTGCTGGAATTACAATCATGGCTGCAATCTTGTTAGTCTGAAATAGGAAATGCTGTGTTCACAAACCTGAGTCTAACGATCTATACATGAGGTATGAACCTAGCGGGGCAGACTTCTTCCTCCAAGCTTCAGTGATTCCAAACATCTTCCATTACTTGGCTCCTCTATAATGAAGGTGTTTGCGACCGTGTTGGGGTGACACCTCTCAACATTGATCGTCTCATGAGAAGTCTCAGTCATTATATAGACTGGCTTGTTGCTAAACACTTACAGTGTTTGGAAAAAAGGCGAGCCCGCACTGAGGGAGACTGTCACATCAGCAATACCAACTAGGGCTGAAGAGGGGCTGAACTCAAAAGGTGACACATTGATCAGCCTATCTTTTATGGTTGTAGCTTTCTCCCCTTATGAGTGTCATGGATAGCACTGTGGCTCAGTGGTTAGCACTGCTGCCTCACAGCGCCAGGGACCTGGGCTCAATTAAGAGGGCTAAAAGGGGTCATGAAATATCTTTAGCAAACAGGGTTAAGGAAAATCCCAAAGTCTTTTATTCATACATAAGGAGCAAGAGGGTAACTAGAGAAAAGGTTGGTCCACTCAAGGACAAAGGAGTGAAGTTATGCGAGGAGTCAGAGAAAATGAGTGAGATTCTTAATGAGTACTTTGTGTCGGTATTCACTGAGGAGAGGGACATGACGGATGTTGAGGTTAGGGATAGATGTTTGATTACTCTAAGTCACATCAGCATAAGGAGGGGGGAAGTGTTGGGTATTCTAAAAGGCATTAGAGTGGACAAGTCCCCAGGTCCGGATGGGATCTATCCCAGGTTACTGAGGGAAGTGAGAGAGGAAATAGCTGGGGCCTTAACAGATATCCTTGCAGCATCCTTGAGCACAGGTGAGGTCCCGGAGGACTGGAGAATTGCTAATGTTGTCTGTTTAAGAAGGGTAGCAAGGATAATCCAGGTAATTATAGACCGGTGAGCCTGACATCAGTGGTGGGGAAGCTGCTGGAGAAGATACTGACGGATAGGATCTATTTACATTTGGAAGAAAATGGGCTTATTAGTGATAGGCAGCATGGTTTTGTGCAGGAAAAGTCATGTCTTACCAACTTGATAGAATTCTTTGAGGAAGTGACAAAGTTGATAGATGAGGGAAGGGCTGTGGATGTTATATACATGGACTTCAGTAAGGCGTTTGATAAGGTTCCCCATGGTAGGCTGATGGAGAAAGTGAAGTCGCATGGGGTCCAGGGTGTACTAGCTAGATGGATAGAGAACTGGCTGGGCAACAGGAGACAGAGAATTGTAGTGGAAGGGAGTTTCTCAAAATGGAGAACTGTGACCAGTGGTGTTCCACAGGGATCCGTGTTGGGACCACTGTTGTTTGTGATATACATAAATGATCTGGAGGAAGGTATAGATGGTCTAATTAGCAAGTTTGCAGATGATACTAAGGTTGGTGGAGTAGCAGATAGTGAAGGGGACTGTCGGAGAATGCAGCAGAATAAAGATAGATTGGAGAGTTGGGCAGAGAAATGGCAGATGGAGTTCAATCCAGGCAAATGCAAGGTGATGCATTTTGGAAGATCCAATTTAAGAGCAAACTATTTGGTAAATGGAAAAGCCCTGGGGAAAATTGACACACAGAGAGATCTAGGTGTTTGGGTCCGTTAAGTGGCAATGCAGGTCGATAGAGTGGTCAAGAAGGCATACGGCATGCTTTCATTCATCGGACGGGGTATTGAGTACAAGAGTTGGCAGGTCATGTTACAGTTGTATAGGACTTTGGTTCGACCACATTTGGAATACTGCGTATAGTTCTGGTCGCCACATTACCAAAAGGATGTGGATGCTTTGGA
>NW_025976234.1:0-7536 GCF_021869965.1 Rhincodon typus | reverse complement strand
CCCCTCCTACACTCCCATTCCCCACTGCCCCTCCTACACTCCTATTCCCCACTCCATCCTCCTCATTCCAACCTCCACCTCTGATTAATTGGTTCTGGGACATTGTAAATCAGAGCTGATACAGAAGGATGAGGTAGAAATCAGACAAAGGCAGATATGGGTTGAATATAAATCAATTTTTATAAATTTTTTTTACAATTGAAGGGATTGATTCATTCCAAAGAAATTTGTAATAAACAATACTGTAATTCCTGTGTGGATTTCCTCCAGGTGCTCCGATTTCCTCCCACAGCCCATAGACATGCAGGTTAGGTGGATGGGCCGTGCTAAATTGCCCATAGTGTGCAGGAATGTGCAGGCTATGTGGATTAGCCATGGGAAATGCAGGTTTACAGGATTGGGATAAGGGGCGTGGATCTAAGTTGGATGCTCTGCGGCGGTGTGCACTTGATGGGCCAAATGGCCTGCTTTCACGCAGTAAGGATTCTATGATTTAATAAAAGAGAAGATGGAGGGTTGGGATCTTGATGTAGATTAGATACCATCGCCTTATGGGCAGATTGGGCATCGGTAGGCATGAGGTTGGCAGCTTTGGGGTCAACAATGTACTGTTAAACCCAGCCCATTGTGCTCCTTTATCTTATGGGCCTATGTAAGCCATTCACATCTGCTTTGCCATTCAATGAGACCATGCCTGATCCGAAAATCCATAACTCTACTTCCCTGTCGTATCCCCATAATCCTTGATTCACTTCCTTATTAAAAACTGTCTATGTCAGTATGGGAACAAATTAAAACAAACCTGGGTGGGCAATGCTTGCAGAGATGTGGTAGCTGTGAAATGCATTGGTCATCATTTGTTGGTGAACCTTTCATGTTTGATTGAGAAGTTTGTGGATTGCTGAACCTTGAGGGAGTGCTGTTCTGTCAGAGATGACTGCTTTTGATGAGGCTTGAGACAGACATGCTATCATCTCTTTCATTGAATCCCTACAGTATGGAAGCAGGCCATTCAGCCCATTGAGTCCACCCCAAGCGTCCCACTTAGATCCATGCCCCTTATCCCCATTCCTCATGGCTAATCCACCTAGCCAATACAGCATGGACAATGTAGCACAGCCAATCCTCCAAGCCTACACATCTTTGGGAGGAAACCGGAGCCTGCGCAGACACAGGGAGAATGTGCAAACTCCACACAGACAGTCACCCGAGGGTGGGATCAAACCTGGTACCCTGGCACTGTGAGGCAGCAGTGCTAAGCGCTGAGCCACCGTTCTACCCTTTCAGAGAGGAATGAAATGGCATTATTCCAAATGAAAACAAGGGAGTTCTCCCCAGGATCCTGGTCAACACTCATCCCTCACGTAACATCACTGAAAGATTAGTGGAAAGTGTTCAGTAGGCATGGAACGCAGGAGGCAAAAATAATGTGTCACTAATAACATTAGGTCAGAATAGGGAAAAGTGGAAGCTAAAAATCTTAACAATATTAGGATTTGAATTTGACATTGAATTACTCTTATTCCTCTCTGATTTCCTCACATTTGGAATAACACAATTCCTAAAATATTAAAGCTCATCTCACCCTTACAAGCTGAGCTCAAGGTTTGTGCAAAAAGGTTTGATGCAGGGAGATTGAAATACCAGAAGCAAGAGGTAAGATTGTGCACGTGCTTTTGTAGAAATTAAACCAGAGAACTGTATGCCTATGGGGATACCTAGTCTGCATGTACTCTTACTAGTAATGCAGTACGTTATGCAAATTGGATGTCCTGAAATAATAATGAGGGAAATGTCATGATATTTAACCTCATGTAAGTGGTAAAACATTAAAATAGACAGGCAACAGACATTATATTCATGCCCAGAGGCTGATGAGGTCTGTAGTTCAGACGCCTTGGTGCACTGTGTGAAACATAAAACAATGCATAGGCTTTGTTCGGGCAATCAGAGAGGATATAACAGATTCCTAATTCAATAAGTTCTAGGCAGGAGGAAGATAAAAAGACTTCCACAGGTTCCTGATTATGGTTATAAATGACAATGTGAGTGTGATGAGTTGATTTTGATCTTTGTAAGCCCGTACAATCCCAATGCTCTGTTCCTCGGGGCAGTAAATGTGATTGGATGATGTGATAATGTAGTATTTTCCCAGCACTATAACCTGCAGCATGGTGACTGAACACTTCACTGATTTAAGCTCGATCGGGCTGGCCAAAAGCACCGGTTCAAAGGTCAAACCCAGCAACTCACAGGCGTGACTGTCAGGAGAAGATCCCTCAAGCCCGCACCACGCTCGTGATGACCAGAGAATTGGGTCTGCAGACTCACTAACCCAACCTCTCTGTCACTGTCTGCCCTCCACCCCACCATCAGACTCTCTAGGATTTTCTCCTAAGCCCACTTCAGGCAAAAATAAACCCAGAGCCAAAATATAGGGAGAAAAGGAAGGGGGGATACAATGCTGGGAAACAGTTTTCACATCAATCCTAATTATATCGACCGTGCGTTAAATAAATCACTTACATTGTTTATGTGTGCAGCATGTTTACTCTAGAAGCTTGATAGAGACCTGATTTAAAACTGGATGGCTGGATCCTGCTTTTTTTTATTTGTTTGTGGGGTATGGGCATCACCAGTGAGGCCCGCATTTACTGTCTATCCCTAACTACCCTTGACAAGGTGGTGCTGAGCTGCCTTCTTGAACCACTGCAGTCCTATGGGTGCAGGGCACCCATAATGCTGTGACTAAGGGAATTCCAGGATTTTGACCCAGCGGCACTGAAAAACAGCGATAATTTCCAAGTCAGGATGGTGAATGGCTCGGAGGGGAACTTGCAGAGTGTGGTGTTCTCATGTATCTGCTGCCCTTATCCTTCTAGGTGGCAGAAGTCATGGTTTTGGAAGCTGCTGTTTAAGGAAACTTTGGGAGTAACTGCAGTGCATCTTGTATGTAGTACACACTGCTGTGACTGAGGGTTGTTTGAGTGGAGGGAGTGGATGTTGAAGGTGGTGGATTGTGTGTTAATCAAGTGGGCACCTTTGTCCTGGATGGTGTCAAGCTTCTTGAGTGCTGTTGGAGCTGCACTCATCCAGGCAAGTGGGGAGTATTCCATCACACTCCTGACTTGTGCCTTGTAGATGGTGGACAGGCTTTGGGAGACAGGAGATGAGTTACTCGCTGCAGAATTCCTAGCCTCTGACCCGCTCTTGCAGTCACATGGCTGGTTGAATTGAGTTTCTGATCAATGACAATCCCAGGATGTCGATATTGGGGGCTTCATCAGCTGTGATGCCAATGAAGGTCAAGGGGCGGTGGTTAGATTCTCCCTTGGTGAAGATCATCATTGTCAGGTATTTGTGGCATGAACATTACTGGCCACTTGTCAGCCCAAGCCTGGATATTGTCCAGATCTTGTTGCATTTGAACATGGACTGCTTCAGTATCTGAGGAGTCACGAATGGTGCTGAACATTGTGCAATCATCGACGAACATCCCCACTTCTGACCTTATGATGGAGGGAAGGTCATTGGTGAAGCAGCTGAAAATGGTTGGGCCTAGGGTATTGCAGTGCGTGCTGTTATTTGTTTAATTGCTCGCTTCCATTCACCATTGCTGTTTTAGGGGCTGGCCAGCGGAGCTTAATCATTGGTGTCAATTGCTGTCTGATATTTAATTTCCATCTCAAAGAATGTAAATGGCAAAGCCTCCAGGACAGCTCAGAATAGATTGTCGATCAGCTGAGGATTCAAAAAAACCCTGAAAGTGGGTTTCAAACCAACAGAAATTCTTCATTAAAGCAAAATAATGTAGATGTTGGAAATCTGAAATAAGAATGGAAATTGGAGAAAATACTTGACAGTGCTGGGAAGTGTCTGTGAAAAGGAGGAAAAAAAAGTTAACATTTTGAGGCAAATGTGATTTTTCTCCAGTAAACCTTTATCCCTTGTAAGACAGCGAGTCAATTGCTCATAAATCCAAGTGGATTGACAGAGTGGGGAGGTAGAAACAGAGGAATAAAGACTTTGAACTTAAATAAAATGTTCAAATAATTAAGCTTATATAGTCAACGCAATTTAAAAGTAAGTTAAAAATAAACAACGCAACAGAATTGTAGCTTAATTGTAGCGTAACTTAAACTGTATTTTCGACATTTAATAATTCCAGTGATGAAACTATTCTGGTATTCAAGTAACCTTATTGATGTACTATTAATGCTTAGACTGGCAGAAATCTGAGTATAATCCCAATTCTATTGTTAATGGCATTATCACAAACCTTCCACACATCAGTATTTTCAGCTGAAATTATTTCTTTCATGCTTTACATGATCACACTAAATGGCTACGTTTATTTGCCACATTATTTCGAAGATCTGAAAGCAATTAGAATTTTTTAGACCCAACCGCAGTGATTACATCATGTTACAGCGTTTACTTAAGCTGGAAAATAGCGAAAACATCCATCTGAGCTGCAGCCTCCAACTGCTCCACTCTAAGGTGCTGACATGCATTAAGTCGCACTCTACACACATACATTAAGGAAATGAGCAGCAAAAGCTAAGCCCACAACAGAAATGTCAGAATGTTCTGGAAAGTGCGCAGGACTGGCACTTGCAATTTGCTCCAGTAATTGGATTGGGGCAAAGGAGTTAGATGAAAAATAAGGTTTCTGTTAATATGACTGTTGTGTGCTTGGTTATCAGGCAGATGTTTTTGGCTCCCAAGATGCATAGAATCTTGTCATTTGTCTTAATGCCAAGCTGAGTTTCAGACCATGCCTGGTCAATGAACAATAAACATTACACTTCACTGCTTCTTCAATAGTGCCCTGATTTAGACTTTGACCAGAAAACCTAAATTATTGGATAATGATAGAGTGATACAAATCAGGCATTTTGTTCACAACAGAAAGTTTTGGAAATATTTAGCAGGTCAAGCAGCATCTAGAAGCAGACAAGCAGAATTAATGGGTAGGATTTTACTGGGTCGTCCCAGAGTTTTAACAACAGCACATAGAGAAATCTACCCGCTCATGGTGCAAAAACTCCCAATGGCAGATTAAATGTTTGTTTTGTAAGTGCTCCGAAGTATGTTGCGAAACTGGAAAGGGTTCAAAAAAGATTTATAAGGATGTTGCCAGGGTTGGAGGGCTTAAGCTATAAGGAGAGGCTGAATAGGCTGGTGCTATTTTCCCTGGAACGCCAAAGGCTGAGGGGTGACCTTATAGAGGTTTATAAAATCATGAGGGGCATGGATAGGGTAAATAGTTAAGGTCTTTGCCCAGGGTGGGGGAGTCCAAAACTAGAGGGCATGGGTTGAAGGTGAGAGGGGAAAGATTTAAAAGGGACCTAAGGGGCAGCTTTTTCACGCAAAGGGTGGTATGTGTATGGAATGAGCTGCCAGAGGAAGTGGTGGAAGCTGGTACAATTACAACATTTAAAAGGCATCTGGATGAGTACATGAATAGGAAGGGTTTAGAAGGATATGGACCAAATACTGGCAAATGGGACCAGATTAATTTAGGATATCTGGTTGACAAAGATGAGTTGGACTGAAGGGTCTGTTTCCATGCTGTACAACTCTATGAGTCTATGATTCAAACCTTTTCAGGTGGACCAGCTCAGTCGGGATGCATTTATTAGCATGTTGAACACTCATTAATACCTCAACCTGCTGGAATTACAATCATGGCTGCAATCTTGTTAGTCTGAAATAGGAAATGCTGTGTTCACAAACCTGAGTCTAACGATCTATACATGAGGTATGAACCTAGCGGGGCAGACTTCTTCCTCGAAGCTTCAGTGATTCCAAACATCTTCCATTACTTGGCTCCTCTATAATGAAGGTGTTTGCGACCGTGTTGGGGTGACACCTCTCAACATTGATCGTCTCATGAGAAGTCTCAGTCATTATATAGACTGGCTTGTTGCTAAACACTTACAGTGTTTGGAAAAAAGGCGAGCCCGCACTGAGGGAGACTGTCACATCAGCAATACCAACTAGGGCTGAAGAGGGGCTGAACTCAAAAGGTGACACATTGATCAGCCTATCTTTTATGGTTGTAGCTTTCTCCCCTTATGAGTGTCATGGATAGCACTGTGGCTCAGTGGTTAGCACTGCTGCCTCACAGCGCCAGGGACCTGGGCTCAATTAAGAGGGCTAAAAGGGGTCATGAAATATCTTTAGCAAACAGGGTTAAGGAAAATCCCAAAGTCTTTTATTCATACATAAGGAGCAAGAGGGTAACTAGAGAAAAGGTTGGTCCACTCAAGGACAAAGGAGTGAAGTTATGCGAGGAGTCAGAGAAAATGAGTGAGATTCTTAATGAGTACTTTGTGTCGGTATTCACTGAGGAGAGGGACATGACGGATGTTGAGGTTAGGGATAGATGTTTGATTACTCTAAGTCACATCAGCATAAGGAGGGGGGAAGTGTTGGGTATTCTAAAAGGCATTAGAGTGGACAAGTCCCCAGGTCCGGATGGGATCTATCCCAGGTTACTGAGGGAAGTGAGAGAGGAAATAGCTGGGGCCTTAACAGATATCCTTGCAGCATCCTTGAGCACAGGTGAGGTCCCGGAGGACTGGAGAATTGCTAATGTTGTCTGTTTAAGAAGGGTAGCAAGGATAATCCAGGTAATTATAGACCGGTGAGCCTGACATCAGTGGTGGGGAAGCTGCTGGAGAAGATACTGACGGATAGGATCTATTTACATTTGGAAGAAAATGGGCTTATTAGTGATAGGCAGCATGGTTTTGTGCAGGAAAAGTCATGTCTTACCAACTTGATAGAATTCTTTGAGGAAGTGACAAAGTTGATAGATGAGGGAAGGGCTGTGGATGTTATATACATGGACTTCAGTAAGGCGTTTGATAAGGTTCCCCATGGTAGGCTGATGGAGAAAGTGAAGTCGCATGGGGTCCAGGGTGTACTAGCTAGATGGATAGAGAACTGGCTGGGCAACAGGAGACAGAGAATTGTAGTGGAAGGGAGTTTCTCAAAATGGAGAACTGTGACCAGTGGTGTTCCACAGGGATCCGTGTTGGGACCACTGTTGTTTGTGATATACATAAATGATCTGGAGGAAGGTATAGATGGTCTAATTAGCAAGTTTGCAGATGATACTAAGGTTGGTGGAGTAGCAGATAGTGAAGGGGACTGTCGGAGAATGCAGCAGAATAAAGATAGATTGGAGAGTTGGGCAGAGAAATGGCAGATGGAGTTCAATCCAGGCAAATGCAAGGTGATGCATTTTGGAAGATCCAATTTAAGAGCAAACTATTTGGTAAATGGAAAAGCCCTGGGGAAAATTGACACACAGAGAGATCTAGGTGTTTGGGTCCGTTAAGTGGCAATGCAGGTCGATAGAGTGGTCAAGAAGGCATACGGCATGCTTTCATTCATCGGACGGGGTATTGAGTACAAGAGTTGGCAGGTCATGTTACAGTTGTATAGGACTTTGGTTCGACCACATTTGGAATACTGCGTATAGTTCTGGTCGCCACATTACCAAAAGGATGTGGATGCTTTGGA
>NW_025976233.1:1469-7537 GCF_021869965.1 Rhincodon typus | reverse complement strand
GTGTGTTTGAGTGTGTGTGTGTCGACACCATATCCATCGCTTCAGTTCAATAACAGAATGTACCAACAGGTTTTCATTCAAATCCTTCCCTCTCCTTGCAACATCCCACACTCTCTGTAACCTCTTCAAAACCCACAAGCTCCAGTAACTCAAGTAACATCCTGGGGGTTATTGTTCACCAGAAACTCAACTGGACTCACCATATAAACACAGTGGCTACAAAAGCAGGTCAGAAGCTAGGAATACTGCGGCAAGTGACTCACCTCCTGACTCCTCAAAGCCTGTCCACCATCTACAAGGCACAAGTCAGGAGTGTGATGGAATACTCCCCACTTCCCTGGATGGGTGAGCTCCAACAACAGGCATGAAGCTTGACACCATCCAAGACAAAACAGCCCACCTGATTTGCACCACATCCACAAGCATCCACTCCCTCCACCACCGACACTCAGTAGCAGCAGTGTGTACTATCTACAAGATGCACTGCAGAAATTCACCAAAGATCCTCAGACAGCACCTTCCAAACCCACGACCACTTCCATCCAGAAGGACAAGGGCATCAGAGATATGGGAACACCACCCCCTGCATGTTCCCCTCCGAGCCACTCACCATCCTGACTTGGAAATATATCGCCATTCCTTCACTGTTGCTGGGTCAAAATCCTGGAATTCCCTCCCTCAGGGCATTGTGGGTCAACCCACAGCAGGAGGAATGCAGCAGTTCATGAAGGCAGCTCACTCCCACCTTCTCAAGGGGCAACTAGGGATGAGCAATAAATGCTGGCCTGCCAGCGACACCCACATCCCACAAATAAATAAATAAATGAATTAAATGAAGAGCTGCGGATGTTGGAAATCTGAAACTAAAACAGAAACTGCTGGAGAAACTCAGCAGGTCTGGCAGCATCAGTGCAAAGTGAACCAGAGTTACCATTTCGAGCCCAGTGACTTTTCTTCAGAACAGCACCAATATCCCAATTTCTTGATGTTCTTCCAGTCCTTACACATCCCCAAGATGCTTTCCCCATCATTAACAGTCAGGACATCCATTTCCCAGAGCAGTGGAATTCCCTCCTCACCTCTCACCTTAAAGATGATTTGAAGAAGTTTCCCTGACTGAAGGAGGGTCACTGAATGGGGCATTTCAGACTGTGATGAAGGAGGAGTTTCTTCACTCAGAGGGTGGTGAACCTATGGAATTCTCTACCCTAGAGGGCTGTGAAACCTCAGTGATTGAGAATGTTTAAGATTGATTGATTTGTAGATACTAAAAACATCAATGGATGTGCGATAGCATTAGAAAATGGCCCTGGAAGATTAGCCATGATCTAGTTGAATGATAGAGCAGTCTGGATGGGCCAAATGGCTGTCTCTTGCTCCTGTTTCCCCATGTTCCAATGTTCCTTAAAGCCTAATATTTCCTTTTTTGACCCAGTGTCTGGTAACACCCTTGTGAAAAGCTCTAGACAGTTATGTTATGTGAATGATGATACTAATTGATACTGTACAGAAGAGCATCATAGAATCCCTACAGTGCAGATGCAGACCATTCGACCCATGGAGTCTGCATCAACACTGCAAAGAACATCCTATACCCAGACATTCCCTCAGACTCTACACAGACAGTCACCTGAGGCTGGAATCAATCTTGGGTCCCTGTTGCTGTGAGGCAGTAATGCTAAACACTGTGCCACTGTATTGCCAACCCACACCCCACCAACCCACTTAGGATAAGCAGATGAGAGTGAAAGGAAATAGGAATGAAAAGTAATGTGGGGAAAAGTATACGTGGAGCATAAATGCCAGCATTAACCAGATGGACCTAATGGTCTGTTTCTAAGCAATGTGGGCTATGGCGAAATTTGTGGCAGAGTCAGGGAAGTCCACCTCGACATCACAAGCAACTCGCTTCATCTATTATGCTTTTGACAAAGCAGCCTGGGTGAGTTTCTCACTAATCCCAGCAATTTGCCAGTTAAGAGGAATTATTGCCTGTTAGGCACACAACCTGCCTCATTAATATTCAGCTTCTTATCTTACCAATCGCACCAAACATCAGGAAGATATGGAACAGAAGTCAGAGTGGATGCCAGGAACTCAGCTCATCACTTGTTCTGGAGACCTTTGCAAAGTACTTGGAAGTGTATGTAGGAGCCTGGGAGCAGGAGTAGGCCATTCAGCCCCTCAAACCTGCTTTGCTGATCCACGGCCGAATTCCATATGCCTGCCTTGGGTCAAATTTAACAATTAGCCACGGTGGGATGTGAACCCAGGCTCCCCAGAATGTTCCCTCAGTCTCTGGATGAATAGTCTAGCAATAATTCCACTAGGCCACTAATTCCACTGGTCCATCGCCTCCGCATTTGTTAATTTGTCATGACATTCAAGGCTATGAACCTATTGCTGGGAGATGGGATTAGTGTAGATTTAGTCCAGAAATGGCGGTATAGACCTAATGGGCTAAGGGGCCTCTTCTGTACTATTTGATTTTACGACCTCCATGTTGGACTCCTGACATCAATATCTCCAGCATACTTCACGAACACCGGGCATCCCTCGCCCAGGGGCATTGGCATGGGAGGGGTGAGATGTGGGGGCTGCCATAGGAGTGGGGTAGGTAGTTAATGTGGTGGGTTTGATCAGATACAGGACAGAAGCCGGTAACACAACTGTCCCGCAGCCAAAGAAAACCTAAAAGCTTTCTAACTTTGTTAAAAAGAAACATTCCTCTATAAATTCTTCCACCTCTTTACCCTTCACTATTACTGGGCTAGTCTGTATTAGGATAGGCGGCACGGTGGCTCAGTGGTTAGCACCGCTGCCTCACAGTACTAGAGACCTGGGTTCAATTCTACCCTCGGGCGACAGTCTGTGTGGAGTTGGAAGTTCTCTCCATGTCCGCGTGGGTTTCCTCCGGGTGCTCCGGTTTCCTCCCACAGTCCAAAGATGTGCAGGTTAGGTGGATTGGTCATGCTAAATTGCTCATCATGTTCAGGGATTTGTAGATTAGGTGGGTTATAGCAGGATGGATCTGAGTAGGATGTTCTGAGGTCCAGTGTGGACTTGTTGGGCCGAAGGGCCTGTTCCCACACCGTAGGAATTCCATGATTTGAAGTCCTACACCATCATCACTTTTAGCTTTGTATCTCTGTAAGTTTCATCTCTTTCTCACCCTCTGGTATTTATTACAAAATGTCCATGAGCATGATAGCTCATCTGTTGTTCCTGAATTCTAGCAAAGCAGATTCTGTCTCTGGCTCCCTCAACCCCATGGGAAATAGGAGATGAACTAAACGATTCAGAGCCTCATATCTGAGTCACAATTCAGGAAAAGTGACTGATCATCTACTCCGGCACCCATAGTGGTGGAATTTGAATTCAATAAAATATCTGGAATTAAGAATCTAATGATGACCATGAATCCATTGCCAGTTGTCGGAAAAACCCATCTGGTGCACTAACGTCCTTTAAGGAAGGAAACTGCCATCCTTACCTGGTCTGGCCTACATGCGACTCCAGACCCACAGCAATGTGGTTGACTCTCAACTGCTCTCTGGGCAATTAGGGATGGACAGTAAATGCTGCCTGGCCAAAGACGCCCTCATCCCGTGAATGAATAAAATTTAAAAAAATTTTCCTGCACATCCTCATATCCCTTGATGTCTGGGGAATCTATCAAGCTCAGTTTTGAACATGCTTAGTAACTGAGCCATCACGGGATTCTGATGTGGAGGTGCCGGTGTTGGACTGGGGTGGACAAAGTGAGATGACACACGACACCAGGTTATAGTTCACCTGACGAAGGGGCAGCACTCCAAACGTTTGTGGGATTATAACCTGGTATCGTGTGACTTCTGACAGAATTCTGGGCAGAGAATTTCAAAGATCCATCTCAGTCCCGCTTCTCGTTCGGATATTGTTCTAGACCATCTCAGCCAGGGACAGTATCTTTCCAGCATCTCCACTTTGGAGCCGTGCCAACTGGGAACATTAAGTTATTGCCATTGTATTATAGTCAAAGAGTCACAGAGTCATAGAGCTGTACAGCATGGAAACACACCGTTCAGTCCAGCTCATCCATGCCAAACAGATGGCCTATATAAATCTAGTCCCATTTGCCAGCATTCGGCCCTTATCACTCTAAACCCTTCCTATTCATGTACCCATCCAGATGCCTTTTAAATGTTGTAATTGTACCAGCCTCCACCACTTCCTCTGGCAACTCATTCCATACACACACCATCCTCTGCATGACAAAGTTATCCCTCAGGTCCTTTCTATATCTTTCCCTCTCATCTTAAACCTATGCCCTCTAGTTTTGGGCACCCCTATCCTGGGAAAAAGACATTGGCTATCCTCATGATTTTACAAACCTCTATAAGGTCACCCCTCAGCCTCCAATGCTCTAGAGGAAATAACCCCAGTCTATTCAACCTCTCTCTGTCGCTCAAACCCTCCAATCCTAGCAACATCCTTGTAAATCTTTATTGAACCCTTTCAAGTTTCACAACATCTTCCCTGTAGCAGGGAAATCAGAATTGAATGCAATATTCCAAAAATGGCCTGACTATTGTCCTGTACAGCCACAATATGATATCCTAGCTGCTATACTCACAAGAAGCATTGATCATCAACCTTATTTGCCATTTCCCAGGTATTTACACACAGACACTACAATCCTCATATTCCTCTGCTTCTAGTTTCTGATCCATTCTTTGCTGCAAGGCTATTATTACCTCTTCCAGTTTCTGTGTACGTTCCTCCTTCCTCAGCTTTCACTCTCTGCCCAGCCCCTTTTGCAAGTGGAGCGTGAAGCCCATTAACTCCTTGATTCACCAGCATTTTGCTGAGTGTTGCTCATGTGAAACCAACATTGCAAAACGAGCTGGAAGATGAAAACCAGACACTGAGAAAAATCCACTTCTCTCATCCCTCACACTCCCCACACCGCGCCCCCACCCCCCAACCAAACCAACTCCCCACAGAAGGATCTAGAAATCGAGACAGATAGAATTGGAAAATTTCGCAACAAATGACTGATGTTGAATGGAATGTGACTTATGGAGATGGTCTACGAGGGGGAGCTGTGGTTTTCCAGACTGCCTACCTGTACAAGCTCCATCAATACCCTTTGCTTTTACTACCTCATGCTCCTGGGTCACAGGGAGCTGATGCATGTTGTCCCTCATATCCCATTTGTACAAATTACCAAGGTCTGGACAAACTAAACGTAATCAAATTGGACAGCAATTTCCTAAAGGCAGTGTGTAGTGTGTGTGCATATATGTATGTTTATGGATGTTTTGTGTTGGTGCACATTATAGGTGTGTGTGTATATGTGTCAACGTACAAACATATGTGTTACAGTCCTTAGGGCTAAAGAGTACAGGGAGAAAGCGGGAACAGGGGATTGAGTTGGATGATCAGTCATGATCTTATTGAATGGTGGGGCTATTTTGAAGGGCTGAATGGCCTACTCCTGTTCCTATTTTCCATGTTAGACACAGTGTTGGGCCTCTCAGCCCTCCAGCCCTCTTCACCATTCAATAAAATATTGGCTGGTCTGATTATTACATAGAATCTTCTACCTTTTTTTGTATTCATTCATTAGATGAGGGTGTCACTGGCTAGGCAGCATTTATTAGCCCTTCTCTAATTGCCCAGAGGGTAGTTAACAGCCAACCACATTGCTGTGGGTCTGGAGTCACAAATAGGCCAGACCAGGTAAGAAAGACAGTTTCCTTCCCTCAAGGACATCAGTGAACCAGATGGGTGTTTAATGATCATTGACAATGGATTCCTGGATATTATTAGATACTTCACAGATCATAGAATCTCTACAGTGTGGAAACAGGCCCTTCGGCCCAACAAGTCCACACCGACCCTCAGACATCCCACCCAGACCCATCCCCTTATAACCCACCTAATCTACACATCCCTGAACACCACGGGTAATTTAACGTGGCCAATCCACCCTAACCTGCACATCTTTGGACTGTGGGAGGAAACCGGAGCACCCGGAGGAAACCCACGCAGACACGGGGAGAATGTGCAAACTCCACACAGAC
>NW_025976233.1:368-1459 GCF_021869965.1 Rhincodon typus | reverse complement strand
TGTCTCTCCAATCCGAGCCTATTCTCAGTTCTGAAGACAATGTTAATGATTAATAGATGTAGATTAATGATAATGTCACAACACCACAGACCCCTATTAATGCTATGGGATCATGGGTTCAAACCTCACCACAGCAGCTGCTGAAATTTGAATTAAATTAATAAATTTGGAAATAAAACTGGCCCAGTCTTAACATGAAGCTATTGTTGTATAAACCCAATGACTTCACTCATACCATTTAGGGAAGGAAGTCTGCTATGAAACTGCAAATGGTTTCGCAAGAAATGCTCATGTTGTTACTATGCTGTGTACTCCTGAACACATAGATTTAGCTCTGGATGAAAAACCAATCAAAGGGCTGTCACTGGGCAAACTGCTCATAAAAACATGTAATGCTGAGGACTCCAGTGCACTCCACACTGTGTAAATAAGGACACCATGGCGAAACAACAAGCCCATCTTTCACAATAAAACTGCCGCATGGCTATTCAAAGTCCCATGATTAAAAGCACGAACGTTTTACGAAACTACTATCTTATTTTTTACATGTGTGAGTATTCCTCAGTTTTATGGGTGTCACCATGATGTGTGTGTCACTGTGATGTGGGTGTCACAGTGATGTGGGTGTCACTGTGATGTGGATGTCAGTGCGATATGGGTGTCACTGTGATATGGGTGTCACTGTGCTGTGGGTGTGTCTGTGTTGTGGGTGTCACTGTGTTGTGGGTGTCACTGTGATATGGGTGTCACTGTGTTGTGGGAGTCACTGTGATGTGGGTGTCACTGCGATATGGGTGTCACTGCGATATGGGTGTCACCGTGATGTGCGTGTCACTGTGATGTGGGTGTCACTGAGTTGTGAGTGTCACTGTGATGTGGGTGTCACTGTGCTGTGGGAGTCACTGTGATATGGGTGTCACTGTGATATGGGTGTCACTGTGTTGTGGGTGTCACTGTGATGTGGGTGTCACTGAGTTGTGGACGTCAGTGTGCTGTCGGAGTCACTGTGATATGGGTGTCACTGTGATGTGGGTGTCAATGTGCTGTGGGAGTCACACTGATGTGGGAGTCACTCTGATGTGGGTGTCACT
>NW_025976233.1:0-268 GCF_021869965.1 Rhincodon typus | reverse complement strand
ATGGGTGTCACTGTGCTGTGGGTGTCACTGTGATGGGTGTCACTGTGATGTGGGTGTCACTGTGATATGGGTGTCACTGTGTTGTGGGTGTCATTGTGTTGTGGGTGCCACTGTGCTGTGGGTGTCACTATGTTGTGGGTGTCACTGCAATATGGGTGTCACTGCGATATGGGTGTCACTGTGCTGTGGCTGTCACTGTGCAGTGGTTGTCACTGTGATATGGGTGTCACTGTGACATGGGTGTCACTGTAATATGGGTGTCACTGTG
>NW_025976232.1:0-7538 GCF_021869965.1 Rhincodon typus | reverse complement strand
CTGCTGTGTTCATCCAGCTCTGCACCTTGCTGTCTCGGATTCACCAGCATCTGCAGTTCCTACTATCCTGAATCAAAGAGTGCTGATTGGTTGGCAAGTCATCTCTGGCTGAGGCATTGCCATAGAGAAAGCTGTGGAGATATAGGTTCCCAGGCAGCTGGGTAATTCAAGGAAAAAAAGGGGCAGGGCTTGAACACATTCCTGTTGTTTGCAGGCAATGGGGCCCAATGTAAGAATTACTATGACTTCTGACAATCATATTACGAGTTTCACTGATTATCTTGATTTGGTTGATACGGTAGCTATTGAGGATATCTGAAATCCTCAGGACCAGTGGTTTGTTTTTGATAAAGGAATGTTCACAGCTCATGCTCCAAGCTGCTTTCTCCAAATTATATACACTGTAAAGGCCCCATTATCTGAATCCCAAGCATTTGGAATTCTCCTGTAACCAACATCTGAGATTCAAAAGGGGCATTTCTCAGGGCCAGTTGTTTTTTTGAATAAAGGATATTTTTGGTTTTCAGATACACTTACCCTGTGGGTCCATTCAGGTCAGTTCCGATCTGTACAAACCTTGTGGACAAATTCTTAGCTTCGCTTGAATGGACCTAAAAGTGAGGTATTTTTACGATCATAGAATCCCTACAATGTGTAAGCAGTCTATTTGGCTCATCAAGTCCACACCAACTCCCTGAAGAGCATCCCACACAATCCCTGTAACCTTGCATTTCCCACAGCTAATCCACATAGCCTGCACGCTGCAGGCAATTTAGCATGGCCAATCCATCTAACCTGCACATCTTTGGACTGTGGTTGGAAATCTGTGCAGACACAGGAATAACATACAAAGTCCACACAGTCACCCAAGCATGGAATTGAAGCCAGGTCCCTGGTGCTGTGAGGCAGCAGTACTAACCACTGAGCCACTGTTCTGTCTTTCCAAGGGGCCTAAACTCAGTGTGCTTAAGGTCTGTTCCAATCTGCTTTCGAAAAGACTTTCTGTTTTAAGGTTCTGTTTTCAGTTTTCAGACATGCGCACATATTATACTTGACCAGCAATAGGTATTGGAAGGGAATAATGGATCAGATGCTTTATTAAAGCCAGTTCAAGAATTATCTTATCAATAAACACAGAACCACCTACCATGGCCAGGTATTTATTAGCAGTTCTGGCTGCTCAATTTTACAACGCACATTCTTCTTGAGTCATTTCTCATGCAGCCGTCAGATGCTGCTAAAATAAAATCTCCCATTCCCTATGTGTGCTGGGTACCAGGGAGATTAAAGTTACCCATGATTATTGCCATCCCTTTATATTACAAACACCCTATATACTTTGTTCCACATTGTGCCATCTTTGATTAACATTGCTAATCATCCATCTTTATCTAACTTCCTTTTTTTTTTGAATATCATATACTTTCAATATTCAGGATCCAATCCTTCTTGTCCTGCACCCATGTTTCCATAATGGCGCTCAGATTGTATTTCTTAACTTCACTGTGCACTATCAAGGCATTTACTTTATAATGAATGCAGTGCAGATTCTGAAACAGAGACATTAGTTTTGTTTTTTGTTGCCTTTGTGACATTTCGTCTTGATTGCTGGTGTATTCCTGATTTTTCTCTCTGCCCCTTCCTGTTATTCTCTGACCCTCAATTCCCAAATAACCGTTTACCTCTCTTACCTTGTCTCCACTTTCTGACACGCCACATCCAGTGTCTTTGTCCCCACTGTTAAATTTCACAAGAACATTGGCTCCAGCGCAGTTCTGGGTATGGACTATCCCAAGAGTACAGCCCCCACTTCTCCCAGCTCTGGTGACAGTGGCCTACAAACCAGAACCTATATCCCCCTATTGAGCCATGTGTTCATCTCTCTAACTTTGTGTCCCCTTTGCCAGTTTGCACACGGCGCAGGTAATAATCCAGAGATTCAAACCTTTGAGGCTCTGCCTTTTAATTTAGTGCCTGGCTCCTCGTACTCCCGGTACAGAACCCCTTTCCTAATTCTCTCTGTGTTGTTGGTACCTACATGGACCATGATGACTGGATCCTCGCTCTTGCACTGCAGGTCACTCTCCAGCTTTGAGCAGATGGCCTGAACCCTGGCACTGATCGGGCAGGACAGACACCTGGACTGTCACTGTTTGCTGCAGAGTGTGGTGTCAATCCCCTTCACTATACAATCCCCTACTTCCACTATGTTCCTTGTTGTTCTCTTGACTCGAGTGGTTTCCTGTACCACAGTGCCGTAGTCAGTTTTTTTATCCAGCCTGCAACTCCCGCTCTCATCCAAACAGGCTTAGAGAACCCCACAGCTATTGGGCAACTGCAGAGACTGGCATTCTGTGCTCTGCATTCCCTTAGCTGCCTCACAAATACAGCCTACTCACCCTGACCACTGACCAAATCAGAAGACTCTATCCTAAGTGGTATGACTGCCTCCTGGTACAGGAAAATCCAGGTAACCTGCCCCCTCGCTCATACATCACAGTGTCTCTGGTTCAGCCTCCATTTCAGCTCCCCGCTGAAACTGTTCAATCCTTAAACTCTTACCACAGACACAGTGTAGAAGCAGGCCATTCGGCCATCAAGTCCGCACCAACCCTCCAAAGAGCACCCCATAACCCTGCTAATCCACCTAGCCTATGCATCCCTGGACACTACAGGCAGTTTAGCTTGGCCAATTGACCTAACCTGCACATCCTTGGACTGTGGGAGGAAACAAGAGCACCCAGAGGGATCCCATGCCATCACAGGGACAATGTGCAAACTCTATGCAGACAGTTGCCTGGGGCTGGAATTGAACCTGGGTCCCTGGCAGTGTGAGGCTAACCAGTGAGCCACCCTCCATGGGCTGCCATGTGCCGCAGACTTCACCAACATCTGAACTACTACCATAATGAGTTTTAATTATACCGCTCACTGACTTATATTGCTTTCTTTATATTGTATTAACCTTACCACTAATTTGTATGCTATGTTAAAATTAAGAATAGAAAAGACCTTAGAAATGTACCAGATATTCAATAAACAGCTCACTCCATTCTCTGTAGGTGAGCTGGAACCAATTCTAATCAGCTTCAATTAACCCTGCTCCTCAGGAATCTACGTAATGGAAATAAGGAACAGAAGCATATGAACACAAGTTACTTCTTTTACATGGCTTAATGCTTGTCTTGATTGGGCTACCTTTATTTCCAGGTAGGCAGTTGCCAAAAGTTAAGAATCAACAATTACTTTTAGAGTTAATACTGTCATGAGTATTGCAAAAAGTTAATGACTTTCAGCAGGTTTTGAAGTTTTAGCTTTAGAAAACTAGGAAAGGCTAGGGGCAGCATGGTGGCTCATTGGCTAGCATTGCTACCTCGTAATGCCAGGGACTCAGGTTCAATACCACACTTGGGTGACTGTCTGTGCGGATTTTGCATGTTCTCCCTGTGTGTGTGTGTGTGTGTGTGTGTGTGTGGTGGTTTCCTTCAGGTACTCCAGTTTCCTACCCAGTCTAAAGATGTGTAGGTTAGGTGGATTGACCATGGTAAATTGTCCCTAGTTGTGCAGGCTAGGTAGATTAGCCATGGGAAATGCAGGTTTACAGAGATTGGGTACAACGCTATTTGAATGATTAGTATGAACTTCATGGACTGAATGGCCTGCTTCCACACTAGGAATTCTATATTTCTAATTGGCACTGTCTTCTGTGTTTGTAAAAACGCATATATGGTAATGTGGAGATAGCAAGAACTGCAGATGCTGGATTCAGAGATTACACAGTGTGGAGCTGGAGGAACACAGCAGGCCAGGCAGCATCAGAGGAGCAGGACAGTTGACATTTCAGGTCGGGACCCTTCTTCAGGACCCTGGCCTGCTGTGTTCCTCCAGCTCCACACTGTGTTATATATGGTAACGTACATTGGATTGGAATGTAGGATAATGTAAAACAAAAATACCTTCTGTTTACATATTACCTTTCAAGCCTAACCGCATCACAATATATTAAGTGTCCTTTCTCAGAGAGGCTGCTATAAACCTTGTAGGAAAGGGATGATACATGTGTTAAATGAAACCTCAGATAAAGGGAGCCTGAGTGCCAGTCTAATCCAGTAGGTGGCAGTCTTGCCTCAGAGTTCAAGGTCTAATCTGCACGAATACCACTGTGCAGCAACAGAAACATTTATATGCATTTTTTATGTAAAAACAAATTGTATCACAATACAGAAATGCAAGAAATAAGTGGACACTGAACTGAGAAGGAAAGCTTGGAATAAATGCTCTAATCTTTGGTCAACGATTTCGTTGGGTCACAGCGTGAAGGAGGCTGTTAGTCTCACTCCCCTGCCTTTTCCACGTACCCTGTAATATCTTTTCTGTCTGGATAATTGTTCAGTTCTGTTGAATGTCTTAAATCTACCTCTGCCACATTCTCAGACAGGACTTTCCAGATCGTAGCAGCCAGATACGTTCTCACCCTTGTTCATTGTTCTTAACCTTGGTTTCCAGGACATGGGTTTCAGGTTGCTGAAGGAACAGCCCCTAATGGCAGAGTGAGGGGATTGAGGAGGGGAGCTTCAGTAGCAAATGAGCGAAAAGAGGGTCAGAAGCAGAATAAGGTGGTGGTGGTTGGTTTATGAACCGATAACGTTCTATATTGTCAGAAATACTAAAAAGCAAGGACCAGTATGCACTGTAAAACAGTACTTGTTATACACTGAAGAAGAGCAGACAGCCTTACTGGCTTAACTAACATATTGTAGCCAATCAGAGATCAAAACCAGATAATCACTCACCGAACCCTTGCTAATTGTTGGATTATGCTGTGCACATAACCTTACCCTGACGCTATTCTGGTTTATTCTGAGATATGCCCCCGGGGCAACTGAATCTGGTCTTTCAGAGAATGCTTTGAGATAATATCCAACATTGAGGCAACATGAGGCCCAGCTCCCTACTGTGTTACCAGCAATTTAGATAAATGTTTCTGTCTGGTTTCATGTGTAAAGCAAACACAGTACCACTACACCACAGAAACAGTACCCAAAGAAATCTTTCTGTCAACCTATTCTAGTTTATTCTAAATCGTGGGTGGGATTAGGGTGTTGAGTTTGTTGATTGGCCATGATCATATTGAATGGCAGAGCAGACTCGAGGGGTCGAATGGCCTACTCCTGCTCCTATCTTTTATGAGAGGTATATTGTCTGCTCCCAGTTTAATTTACAGTTTCCAGTCAGGGGGAGCCCTTTAATTAAAGAGATGCTCTCAAGTGGAGTGGGACAAAAGGGTAGGTGATGCTTGCTGGCTCAGGAGGCAAAGACTTAAATGAAAAGGAAATCTTGCATTTATAATTCACCTTCCACATTTTCGGGGCATCCCAAAGCACTTTATAGGCAATGGAATACGTCTGAATTGTGGTCACTGTTTATAATGTAGGAAGCAAGTTGTCTACAGAATACGCCAATGAACAGCAATGTGAGAAGGAGCAGAAAATCTGGTTTTGTAACATTAATTGAAGTACAGATTTTCACTATTATTTGAAGTAATGCCATTGGCTCTTTTGCAAGAGTGAAGCTCAGACTGGGGAAATTTCATTTAATACCTTGTCTGAAAGATGGTGCCTTCAACAGTGCAGTGGTTGGTTAGCTCAGTTGGCTGGATAGCTGAAACAGGAAACAGAATTTGCTGGAGCAACTCAGCAGGTCCGGCAGCATCTTGTGGAGAGAGAAACAGAGTTAACATTCTAGGTCCAGGGACCCTTCATCAGAACTGATGGTAACTCGGAAAAAGTGGTCTACATGCTGATGACAGGGGGTGGGGTTTGGGGTGGAAGAGGAGTAAGCGATAGCTGGAGACAGAACCAGAGGGAGGGAAAGGGGTTAGGCAGACACAGGGATGGATAATGGGAAGCCAGGAAGAAATATAAATTGCTAATGGGGACCATTGGTGGGTGAGATTGGGTTGGCTGTACTGAGGGCAGCCCATGTGATGACAGGGCCTGGGGGGAGCGGAGGTGGGTAAAGGACATGGAAGAAGGTGCTCAGGCCTGAAATCGTTGAACTTGATATTGAGTCCTGAAGGCTGTAGAGTTCCCAGGCAGAAAATGAGGTGGTGTTCTCGCATCTTACGCTAAGCTTTGCTGGAACACTGCAGCAAGCTTGAGACAGAGATGTTGGCCAGGGAACAGGGTGGTGTGTTGAAATGGTCGGTGGGGGGGGATCATTTTCGCAGACAGAATGTTGGTGTTCTGCAAAGCGGTTGACCAGTCTGCGCTTTGTCTCCCCGGTGCAGAGGACACCCCGTTGTGAGCAGCCAGTGCAATTGTGACTGGAAGGCTGGTCTGTGATGCAGCGTGGTGCCAACAGCCTGGGTTCAATTCCCATCACTGGCTGAGGTTACCATGAAGGAGTCTCCTTCTCAACTTCCACCATCATCTGAGGCGTGGTGACCCTCAGGTTAAACCACCACCGGTCATCTCTTTCTAATGAGGAAGCAGCCCTATGGTTCAGCAGGAAAATGGTGACTTTTACTTTACTCCTATAGTACTGCATGGGGTGACGCTTGCGTTTCATGCCCATGTCCTGGAGTGGGAAGTGAACTCACAACCTCATGATTTTGGGGTAGCAGTGTTGCCTACTGAGCCATGTAACACAGCTTGTGTTTAACATACCAGCTCCATGCCTGGATTTCCAAGTGCTTTAACGATTTGCATACATTTTCCTTCAATGTTTGCTACCTGATAGACTCCAAGATATATTCCCTTGCTATTGTTCACTTCCTTTTTTATTTGCAGTAAATTGCTTGCTGGTGATTTACTTCCTCCTTTTTCTGATTCTGCTCAAATGCTTACTGGACTTTCGGGCAACAGATTTAAAACAGGACATTCCCTGAAACGTTGATCTCTTTTTCCCTCTGCAGTTGCTTACAGACTTGCCGTCTGTTTTCAGCAATTTTGCCTTCTGTTCAATTCAGATTCGCAGGACCTTTCCAGGTTCTTTCCTTCCTTAATTTTTCCTGTCCGTTCCACACAGACAACGTTACTGGGCTGGGATCTTCCAATTATCTTTATTATGCAATGTTCTGCTTTTCTGTGCTATGCTTGATATTTCTACATTAAACACACAGCTCAGGAACGGGCCACTGGTCTGCTTTATTCAAGCCTCCTCACCCTATCACCCTACTATTTTCTCATTGTCTGCTGACCCTCACAAAAGCGTCAATGCACACCAATTGTGAAATGTGCACGCACACAATTCCAGACGCACTCCATCATCATATACCATACCAATGCGAGGAGGGGAGTGAGAACATGGAAAGCTCCCCCCAACACCCCCACCTCCTCTCCCTCTTTCACTCCCCACCAACCCCACCACCACCGTTCACCGTAGAAAACCAGTTAAAGAGATGCCTGTGGGTTGTGTCAGTAGACACAGCCTCTTTCTTTCTCCCTTCACAGGTTGGCAAGGGTGACACTTGTTGTGCATCCCTAATTGTCCTTGAACTGAACTGCTTACTAAGGCTATTTCAGAGGCAACACCCT
>NW_025976231.1:1008-7538 GCF_021869965.1 Rhincodon typus | reverse complement strand
ACATCCTAAAGTTATTAGAATTGAAGGAGTGCCACTAGATTACAGGAGCCGTGCTGAGGTATTGCAGCACTTAGAGAAGGTCGAACTGAGGGAATGCCTTATTGACAGAGTGTCAGTCTTGAGGTATTGAAGCACAGTCAGAGGTTCAGTACTGAGGGGGCCCCTCATTGCCAGAGGGTTAATACTGAGTCATTTCCTCAATGTAATGGGTCAGAATTGAGGGAGTGCGAAATGATAAAATAACAATACAGGAGTGTCAGTGAGTCAGATCTGTAGGAGTCAGAGGGTCAATACGGAGGCAGTGCCTCATTGTGTAGGTGTTGGAATTGAGGGAGTGCCAACTGATTAGAGGGTGAGTCCAGAGGCATTGTGTCACGATCAATGGGTTAGAACTGAGGGAGTGCCACATATTAAGAGGGTTGGTACTGAGGTATTTGCAGCAGTGTGGGAGTGCCTCTTTCTCAGAGGATATTACTGAGAAATTGCCTTATTGTCAGTGAAACATGGAATCACAGAATCGCAGATGTACACTATGAAAACAGGCACTTCAGTCCAACTCGTCCATGCTGACCAGATAACCAAAATTAATCGATTCAGTTTGGCCGTATCCCTCAACCCTTCCTATTCGTGGACCCATTCACTTGCCTCTGAAATTTTGTTATTGTGCCATCCTTCACCAATTCTACTGGCAGCTTATTGCATAAATGTGCCATCATCTGCATGAAAATGTTGCCCCTTCGGTCCCTTTTAAAACTTCCCCTTTCAAAATAAACACATGACATCTAGTTTTGGATTCCCCTCCATCAGGGAGAAGACCCTGGCTGTTCACCCTAGTCATGCTGTCATGATTTTATAAACGTCTATAAGGTCCTCCTCGACCTCTGACACTCCAGGAAGAATGACCCCAGCCTATTCAGCCTCTCCTTATAGCTCAAACCCTCCAACCCGCTGGTCACAGGCGTTCAATCTGAAAAGCAACCCTCTACCACCACGCTGTCTCCTACCTTCTAGTCAATTTTTGTATCCAGATGGCTCGTTCTCCCTGTATTCCATGTGATCTAACCTTGTTGACCAGTCTACCATGCGAACTTTGTCAAACCACTTAATCAAGAGTGGCACCATACAATCAAGGCTCTCAAACCTACTTTGACTGCAGTCCTTTGAAGACGTCCCTTCTCCTTCCCGGTAGCCCTGCAAAAACATTCCTTTCGTGAAGACATTCCAGCCTTGGAGGCAGCTGCTCTGTTGGCTGAAGGATTTGACAAAAGACTGTACACACAAAACACTTCCACTTGTCATTTCTGAGACCCAGAAGGTTGCGTTCATGACTCAGATGCATGTCAATTGAGGGCTTATGTGTCATTCTGGTTACAACAGAGTATGATCTCGTCTCACATTATCAAGGAATTGCTGCGTTGTTGGATATATGATGCAGTGAGATTCAGAAATGGATATTAAAAAGCCTGTGGCATTATTCAAAGAAAGAATGCCTTCCTCTTTGTCCAGTCCAATATTTCAATAATGGTGAACGGATATTTTTCAGGCTGGGAAGCAGGCTTGTAGTGGAATTCTCCAGAGGCTGCTACTGGGACGTTTGTCGTTCCGGATAGATAATTAATTATCTTGATCGTGGTGTGCAGGGGACAATTTCCAAGTTTGCAGATGCCATTAAAGTTGAGAATTGTAAATTGTGAGAAGAATAGTGTGGAACTCCAAAACTGCATTGAAAAGTTGATGGAGTGGGCAGATAGGTGAAAATGAGGTACAATGCGGAGAAGTGTAAGGTGATGCACTTTGTCTTTCAAGTGATTTTCCTACCAATGTAAAATAAGAGTATGGACGTGCACAGTTGAAATGATGGTAGCAGTACAGATGGAGAGAACAATAAATAAAGCATACAGCCTTTGTTAAGAGGGGTATAGAGTATACGAGTAAGAAGTTGATGATATTGAAATTCTGCAAGGTAAGTTAAATCTCAGCTGGAGTATTGTGCACAGTTGTGGCCTGCACATTATAGGAAAAAGGCAAATGTATTGATGTGCTGATTATTACTAGAATGATTCCAGGCAGGAAAAGCTTCAGATACAAGAATAGATTGAAGAGTTTGGGACTGTTCTCTCTCAACAGCAGGCTGAGAGGAGATGGAATTGAGGTTTTTTGAAATCGTGAGTGGACTAAAAAGAGTAGATAGGGAGCAGATGTCCCTGCTCGTACAAGAGCTTTATGACACAGTCTGTAGTGAGGTTATGGAGTGCACTGCTGTAAATGTGATGAGTGAGGTTCAATGGAGACGTACAGAGGGCATTGGATGAAAATGGTGTGCAGGTGATAGGCGGAAAAAGGATTTGCATGAGATGATAGAGACAACTCAGTATGATGGGCCAAATGTCCTCCTTCCCCTTCTGTAATTTTGCGATTTCGTGTGTCCAAACTTTACCTGAAATTTATTACAAACACCAAGAAAACAGCACTGTTATTACTTAACTATCTTTCAAAGGACGACTTTGATGTCAAAATGGTTTTGTGGACTCTCCGAGACAGATAACATCGGGTTTAAAATGATACAGACGCAGAGGGTCAATACTGAAACAGTACCTCATTGTAACAGGGTTAGAATTGAGGATGAGCCTCTTGATTGGACAGCCAGGACTGAGATTTTGCAGGTCTATCCCAGTGAAAATATTGAATGAAAGCCTCATTGTCAGAGCGTCAGAACTATGGGAGTGCATTATTGACAGAGGGTCAGGATTGAGGCAGTGCCTCATTATGCAGATGTCAGAAATGAAGCAGTGTCACATAATGGGAGGGTCAGTCCTGAGATATTACAGCACTGTCAGTGGTTTAGTACTGTGGGAATGCATCTTTATCATATGGTCAGTACTGAGCAGGTGCCTTAATATCATATGTTCAGTCCCGATAGAATGCCTCATCATCAGGAGTCATTACTGAGTCAGTGCCTGTTTGGCAAAGGTACAGTACAGAGGGTGTGCATCATTGTCAGGGGGTCAATACAGAGGCAGTACCTGATTGTAAGTGGGTCAGATCGGAGTGTGCCACATGCTTAGATGGTCAGTTCTGCAGGAGTGAAGCACTCTAAGTGGGTCAGTTCTGAGGCATTGCCTCATTGTCAGAGGGTCATTGCTGAGGCACTGTCTCATTGTAAGAGGGTAAGAATTGAAGGGGTCGCACACGTTCAGATGATCAGGACGCAGGTATTGCAGATCTATCTGAAGGTTAGTCCTGAGGGACTGCCTCGTTGTCAGCAGGTCAGTTTGGAGGAAGTGCTTCAGTGTCAGAGCATTGGTACTGAGCGAGTACCTCATTGTGAGAGTCAGAATCAAGGGAGAGCTCACATTTTAGACAGTCAGTACTTGGAGTCAGCACTGTCAGTGGGTGAGTACGAAGGGTCCATTCTGAAGCACTGCCTCAATGTAATGGGATCAGAATGGATGGAGGGCCACATGATTAGCGGTTTAGCCCTGAGGAATGGAAGCACTGTCAGATCTCATTGCCGTGACATGGAGGTGACCATGTTGGACTGAAGGAGGAGAGAGGCTCCAAAAGCTTGTGTTTTCAAATAAACCTGTTGGACTATAACCCGGTGTCGTATGACTTCAGACCTCGTTGCCATAGCGTCAGAACTGTGGGAGTGCATTATAGTCACTGGGTCAGTACTGAAGGAGTGCCTCATTGAAATGGGTTCAGGATTAAGGGTGTGCCTCACGATTACAGAGTCAGTACTGAGGAACTGCAGCTCTGTCAGAGGATCAGTTCTGAGGTAGGACTGGAATGTCAGACCAGAGGCTCACTGGTCTATAGTTCCCTGGCCCTGCCTCAGCCTCAGTATTCACCCTCTGACAATTATGAACTCCCACTGATCTTACCCTCCAACGGTGCTGGAATGCCACAGCACTGATCCTCTCATCATAATCATAGAATCCACACATTGTAAAACAGGTCATTAAGCACAAATCCACACTGACCCTACTGAGCCCATCTGACCCATCCCCTTAACCTATCCCTGTAACCCTGCATTTACCGTCTAAGAATAAGGATCTCCCTCAGTATTCTCACATGGTGCCCTCCCTCAGAATGAACTCTTTGACAATGAAGCACTCCCTTAGGATTGAATCTCTGATAAGACACTCTCTCAGGATTGACCACTGATCATGAGGGTCTCGCTCAGTACTGGCCTCCTGACAATTCTGATCCCATTACAAAGAGACACTGCCTCACTAATGACCCTCTGGCAAAGGAACAGTGTGTCAGAACTGACCATCTGACAAGGAGGCACTCCTTCAGTCTGGCCCTCTCTCACTGCGGCAGAAGTGATCTTTTGCTAATGAGGTTTTGCCTGGGTTCTGACCCTGATAGAGCTGAAATACCTCAGTACTTACCGTCAGTCTGTGGCAAAGCCTCCATTCTGACACCATTACACTCAAGCATAGCCTCAGTGCTGACCCACTAACTAAGAGTCTCTGTCTCAGAACTGACCAGCTGACAATATGCCAGTGCCCTAGTTACTGACACAATGATAATGAAGCCCTCCCTGAGGACTGACCCTCTAAATGTGAGGTCGCCCTTTATTCTGATGCCCTTACAATGAGGCACTGCCCCAGTTCTAACCCCTGCATAATTAGGAACTGCCTCTATCTGACAGTAATGCACTCCTGCAGTAGTGACCCTTTGACAGTGAAGCACTCCCTCTGTCCTGATGCTCTGACAGTGCTTCAATCCCTCAGTGATGCCCCTCTGACAATGAAACAGTCCATCAGTTCTGACACCGTCACAGTGCTGCAATATCTTACTGACCCTGGAATCGTTTCGCACAACCTTACTTTTGATGCCTTTATCGTGAGGCAATGCCTCAGCACTGATCCTCTGATACAGCTGCAATACCTTAGCACTGACCCTCTCTGTGTAGCAAACCCTCAATTCCCACACCGTTACACTGAGAAACTGCCTCACAACACAAACTCTGACAATGAGTCATTCCCATACGACAAACCCTCTGACAAATGAACAGTGCCTCAGAACTGACACACTGACAATAAGGCAGTCCCTCAGTACTGACCCGCTGATCATAATATCACGGTCATGACCCTCTAATTGTGTGGCGTCCCTCCAATTCGGACACCTTTCGAAAGAAGCACTGCCTCCGCATTGATGCTGTGACAGTGCTTCAATAGCTCAGTGCTGACCTGCTAATCATGGAGCCATCCCACAGTTCTGATCCCGTTACATAGAGGCCCTCGCTCAATCCTGACCCTCTGACTGAACTAGACTATCTCAGTACTGGTCCTGCAAACGTTATTTTTCACCCCATTATATTGAGACGTTGCACCCCACTCGACACTCTAACACTGAGACAGTCCCTCAGCAGTGACGCTACTGTGAAGCACTGTCACTGACCCTCTGTCAATGAGGCTGTCAATTCTGACACCTTTACATTGAGTCTCTGCGTGAGTATTGACCATTGAGGCACTTCCTCAGTAGTTACCTTCAGACAGGTTAGGGTTAAGGGCAGATGAGGGTCAGGGTGGGGCTAGGGTTAGGTTTAGGGCTGAGGCTATGGTTAGAGTTGAGGTCAGTGTTGAGGCTGCATTTGGGGGCTGGGACCAAGACCAGGACAAGCTCAGTCGAGGGAGGATGGAAGAGGGAGGGGGTGGTAGGATGGCCGAGGGCCGGGACACAGGACATTCGGGGCCAGCAGAGGTAGAGGCTGGGATTAGGGCGAAGGATGAGGTCCGGGTCAACCTGGGGCTGGGGTTAGAGTTACGTAGGGTCTCGGGTCTGGGACAGGCAGGGGTTAGGGTCGGGGCTGCGGGCTGGGTGCTGGGACCTTAACTGGGTCGGGGTCGGGGTCGGGGTCGCGGTCGGGTTCGTGGTCGGGGTCAGGCTCAGGGCCGTGGTTGGGGTTAGGATCAGGGTCAGGGCTGCGACAGGCTGCGGGGGAGTGTTGGGCTGGGGGCCGCTGATGGCTGGCTCTGGGTCTGGGTCTCCGAAGCTGGCATCTGGGCAGGGTGTGGTAGGGTCGCTGCTGGTTGCCTGGGCCGGGGCCGTGACAGGCTTCGGGCCGAGGGCTGGGGGTTAGGGTCGGTGTCCGGTGGCCGCGGCCGGGACAGTCTGGGGTTAGGGTTGGGGTCGGGGACAAGCTGCGGCAGGGTTGGGGCTGCGACAGGCTGATGGCTGGGGTCTGGGGCCGGTTTACGGTTACGGCTGGGACAGGGGCTGAGTATTGTGGTCTGGGGCTGGTGCGTATGGCCGAGGCGAAGGCTAGGTTTCCGGTGATGGTCTGGCCAGGAGCCCTGGATTAGGTCGGCCAGGCTGGGCCGGGCTGTGGGACTGGGGCCGGGTTTAGAGTCAGGCTCCAGGTTGGGGCAAACGTTTTGGTTAGGTTTGGGGGCTGGGTCGGAGGGCTGAGGCTAAGGCTAGATTTACGGTGATGGTCTGGGCTGGGGCCCCGGATTGGGTCGGGCCGGGCCGGGGCTGTGACAGGCTGTCGGCCAGGATTTGGCTGGGGGCTGAAG
>NW_025976231.1:0-998 GCF_021869965.1 Rhincodon typus | reverse complement strand
GGCTCGGGTCTGGGGTCAGAGGCCAGGTTTAGGGCTAGGATTGGGGCTAAGGTTTTGGTTAGGTTAGGGGCCAGGACAGGCTAGGGTTGGGATGGGGGTTGGGGGCTTGGGTTCCGGGCCAGGACAGGCTGGGATTCGTGACGGGAGCTGGGGGCCGTGGCCGGGTCCGGAACAGTCTGCGGTTATGGCCAGGAGCCAGGACAGGCTGCGGGCTGGGGTTAGGGTCAGTTCCGCGGGGTGGGAACGGGGCTGGGACAGGTTGGGAATGGAGGCTGGGGCCGGGACAACCCCCAGTAAATAAACCATAACAGTCAGAGCCTGCTGTAAATAAAGTGTGACGCATAGAGCTCCCTGTAAATTATCCCTGTAAATCCTCCCTAAAATCCCCCTAAACCCTCAAACCAACGATTCCTAAAAAACCCTAAACCACACAGCCTCCAGTTAATGAAAGCTAAAACACAAGAACCACTGTAAATCAACACTAAATAACAGACCCCCCAGTAAAGCACTGCGAGATAGTCAGATTCAGATCGTACCTCACAGTCTGCAAGTCAGATCTGAGGCAGTGCTTGTTTGTCACACAGTCAGTAATGCGGAAGCGCAGTGTTGTCTAACGGTCATTACTGAGGCAGTGCCACACGATTACAGAATCAGTCGTAAGGGCGTACCACGCGAATAGAGGATCAAATCTGGGTTATTGCAGCACTGACAGGGTTGGAGTGAGACAGCACCTCAGTGTCGGCAGTGTACTGAGGAAGTTCTGAGGAAGGGTCCCCGGACATGAAACGTGAACTCTGTTTTCTCCTTCACAGATGTTGCCAGACCTGCTGAGCTTTTCCAGCAAACCTGACTGCCCTGGTCGACCCATTGTCTCCGACTGCTCCTGCCCCAACGAAATTATCTCCACCTATCTCGACTCCATTTTCTCCTCTTGATCCAGGGACTCCCTACCTACGTCCGTGACACCACCCACGCCCTCCACCTCCTCCAGAACTTCC
>NW_025976230.1:2492-7538 GCF_021869965.1 Rhincodon typus | reverse complement strand
GACGCACTGTCGGAGGGTCAGTACTGAGGGAGTGCCTCACTGTCGGAGGGTCAGTGCTGAGGGAGTGCCGCACTGTCGGAGGGTCAGTGCTGAGGGAGTGCCGCACTGTCGGAGGGTCAGTGCTGAGGGAGTGCTGCACTATCGGAGGGTCAGTGCTGAGGGAGTGCCGCACTGTTGGACGGTCAGTGCTGAGGGAGTGCTGCACTATCGGAGGGTCAGTGCTGAGGGAGTGCCGCACTGTCGGAGGGTGTTTTTACTTATTCACAGGATGTGGGCGTCACTGGCTGGTCCCGCATTTATTGCCCCATTCCTAGTTGCCCGTTGAGAAGGTGGGGGTGAGCTGCGTTCTTGAACTGCTGCAGTCCTCCTGCCGTGGGTTGACCCATAATGCCCTTAGGGAGGGATTTCCAGGATTTTGACCCAGCGACAGTAAAAAACCAGAGATACATTTCCAAATCAGGATGGGGAGTGGCTTGGAGGGGAACTTGCAGGGGGTGGTGTTCCCTTGTATCTGCTGCCCTTGTCCTTGTAGATGGAAGCGTTCGTGGGTTTGGAAGGTGCTGTCTAAGGTGCTTTGGTGAATTTCTGCAGTGCATCTTGTAGATAGTACACACTGCTGCTACTGAGCGTTGATGGTGGAGGGAATTAATCAAGTGGGTGGCTTTGTCCTGGATAGTGTCAAGCTTCTTGAGTGTTGTTGGGGCTGCACCCATCCAGGCAAGTGGGGAGTATTCCATCACACTTCTGACTTGTGCCTGGTAGATAGTGGACAGACTTTGAGGAGTCAGGAGGTGAGGTCCTCGCCACAGTATTCCCAGCTTCCAACCTGCTTTTGTCACCTCTGTATTTATGTGGAGAATCGAATTGACTATCAGGTCAATAGTAATGATGACACAGTTGGATATCCAGTGGCAGGTGTTAGATTCTCTCTTGCTGGAGATGGTCATTGTCTGGTACTTGTCTGGCATGAATATTACTTCACACTTATTAGCCCCAGCATGGATATTGCCTAAAATGCTGCATTTAGACATGGACTACATCAGTTTCTGAGGAATTGCGAATGGTGTTGAACATTGTGCAGTCATTGATGAACATCCCCACTTTAATTTTGGAGGGAAGGTTATGGATGTAACAGATGAAGATGATTGGGCCTAGGACACTAGCCTGAGGAACTGCTGTGAGATATAAGGAAGTGAATGGACACCAGGTTTAAACCTCAGTGCCCAGAGGCTACAGTAATCTACAATGCATGTGGCAGCAACAACTTATCCCAGAAGGTGCTGTGCTGCTGGTGAGATGAGCATTGGGAATTCACCTGCGCAACACGAGGGTCCAGGTTGTTCATGATCATGTGCATGATTGCTGCAGCTGCCTTCGTTTTGCAGGGATACTGGTTGATTGGGTATGCTCTGTAAGAATCAAAAATAAAATAAGTTGAATGAGTGGTTTTTACATGAGGTTCAGGAATACAATTATCACCTTCGGGGAAGTAACTCCATCAAGGCCCATCACCAAGTCACTCTTTATTTACACATGAACAATCCTCACATGTAGTAGTGTGTCGTTTAGATTCAGGTACCACAGTGTCAGTATCTCTGACACTCACCCTTTTCTTATATGCCAGCCAGAGCTCCCTGGTTGGCCCAGATTAACAGCCCCAATTAGGGAACCCAAATTCTGAAGAAGGATAACACCAAAAACGTTGACTGCTTCTTTCCTCCAGATGCTGCCTGGCTTGCTGTGTTCTTCCAGCCTCCTGTTTGTCTAACTCAATCGCTACACTTGGGTTGTCTGGCTTTGTTTCAGCCCCTCTGACATGAAAACAAATGTTAATATCACATTCATAAATCTCACCTTCTATGCCTGATTTACGCCCTCCACCACTGACGCTCAGTAGCAGCAGTGTGTACTATCTACAAGGTGCACTGCAGAAACTCACCAAAGATCCTCAGGCAGCACCTTCCAAACCGATGACCACTTCCATCGAGAAGGAATTGGGCAGCAGATACATGGGAACACCGCCCCCTGCAATTTCTTCTCCAAGCCACTCACCATCCTGACTTGGAAATATATCACCATTCCTTCACTGTTGCTCGATCAGAATCCTGGAATTCCCTCCCTAAGGGCATTGTGGGTCAACCTACAGCACATGGACCACAGCGGTTCAAGAAGGCAGCTCACCCCCACCTTCTCAAGGGGGCAACTAGGGACGGGCAATAAATGCTGGACCAGCCAGCAACTCTTACTTCCTGAGTGAATAATAAAAAATAGAGGAGGTAAGTTATGCACTAAGGTATGTTTTAAGAAGTGGGTAAAAGGGACAGAAGAATTGGGAGATAATGATTGATCTTAGGGGCAGGGCAGCTGAAAGTATGACCCTCAACAACAGAAAGATACCATCAATTACTCTTTTGAGCGTGGCACAGCCAATTCCGATATTTTCACCAACTCACCTCATGTCAATCAGTGGGCAGAACCTGTACATGTAAATGTGACCAAACTCTCTGAGCTCGTTTGCAAACTCAGGAGCGAGGAGGCTGTGCAGGTTCGAAGGAAAATAACGCAAGGCATTTCTCAGAGCCACCTGTTTAAAAAAAAACAATATGTTTGCCACTGCATTCATATTTATCATCCGCAAATGTTAACCCATGATGTAGATTCAATGCAGTTGACAATCTTGCACACATTTATTTAACAGATTGCTCCGTAGTTAGATACAACTAAATCTGCATCATCCCTTAGCTCATGGCAGTTATTTTCTACATTAATTCATTCTGAAAGACTCCATAGAGGCTGGTATCCTGTCACCAAGTCACCCTTTATTTACACATGCATAATATTTGACACTGAATGGCTATTACGAGGGGGCATAATTTTAAGGCGATTGGAGGAAGGTGTAGGGGAGATGTCAGAGGTAGGTTCTTCACACAGAGAGTGGTGAGTGTGTGGAATGCACTGCCGGCAACGGTAGTGGAGTCAGATACTTTAGAGACTTTTAAGCGACTCTTGGATAGACATATGGAGGATAGTAAAATGTAGGGAGGATATGCAGGGTAGATTGATCCTAATAGGATAATAGGTCAGCACAACATCGTGGGCCGAAGGGCCTGTGTTCTGTGTTCTAATCCAGCTCCCTCAGAGCCAGCTCTCAGAGTGAGCAGATCCTCTGACACTCCTCATTATAGCTGTCAGCAAAGGCTCCCTGATTGGACCAGATAGGCAGTCCCAATCAGGGAACTGATATTCTATGAGGTGCATCTGGCTGACCTCATTATAATCACTACATCCCTCTCTCTCTGAGTCTGAGGACAAAGGCCAGTTTGTTTTCTTGTAGCCTCTCCTGGGGTGTTTTTGAACTGGGTGCAATTCCTCTGACTCAGCCTCGGATACAGGTGGTATGTTCTGGACGTAGTCTGCCTTTTGCACCCCAAGTATCTTGGAAGAAATTCATCCTCTTCTCCAGACAGTAAGGGCTTCGAGGCTGTGACATCCGCCATGTCCATCTCAAACTCTGAGGTTTCTTCAACACTAGACAGAGGAGGAGAACCCAGGGGCTCAAACAGTCTTTCCGGAAGTTCTGAGGGGCTGGGTATGTTTTGTTCCTGCCCAGTTTGTGAGATTGCAGCTTTCATGTGTTCCATGTGCTTTCGCAGGACTGCCTCATCTACCCAAACGTTGTATGTCTTGGGGCCTGGCCTCATGTTGACCATGCCTCGTACCCATGCAGGGCTATTTCCTGTGGTTTTGAACCAAACTTCATCCCCTGAAGTAAATGGTCTCTTTTGCTTGGAGCAGTCTTGTGTCTGGTGTTCCTCACCCAGGTCCAGGAGGGTCAGGTTTAACCTGATGCAGAGTCTTCTCCCCATTAGTAACCCTGCTGGAGCTGTCCCTATAGTTGTTTGAGGGATTGTCCTATAATCAAACAGGAGCCAAGATAGTTTGATATTGAGTGAAGCTGTAGGCTGTTTCTTTAAGCCTGCCTTCAAAGCTTGGACTGCTCTTTCTGCCAGACCATTGGACAATACACAGCATGGAGCTGTCTGAACATGCCGGATGCCATTCGATTTTAGGAAATAGTTAAATTCCCTGCTAGTAAACGATGACCCATTGTCTGTGGCCAACACTTCCAGGAGTCTGTGTATTACAAAAGATGTGCGCAGCTTCTCTGTTATTGTCTCCATGTTTGACGAATGAGCTCTATGCACATCCAACCACCTTGAGTGGGTGTCCACAATGACCAAGAATGTTGAGCCCATGAAAGGACCTGCATTGACGTGTAACCGAGTCCAGACCTAACCCGACCATTCCCACCAATGTGGGGGAGCTGCTGGTGGTAATCTGTGTCCTTTTTGGCACTCTGAGCACTGTCCCAACATCATGGCCATATCTGCATCCAATCCTGCCCAGCAGACACAACGTCTCGCTAATTTTGCCCCATCAAGCTTGGGGCCAAGCGTTTTGCTATAATCAGTGGTAACTCAATCACCTGCTCCTCATAAGAGACCGTCGCCAAAGTTGTACCCTTATTCTGCACAGGTTTCCCGAAATAGGTTCTCAGTCCAGCTGAGGACTTGCACACACTTAAGGGTTGGAGTCCATAGTGAATTTTGTTAAAAACTGGTTCTGCAATCATTGATACAGCCATACCAAAATTAACCTCCGTTATAATGGGGAGCCAATGGCCTCGTGGTATTGTTGGAAAAACCCATCTGGGTCACTAATGTCCATTAGGGAAGGAAACTACCACCCTTACCTGGTCTGGTCCTACATGTGACTCCAGACCCACAGCAAAGCAGCTGACTCTTAACTGTCCTCTGGTCAAGTCGGGATGGGCAATAAATTTTGGTCCAGTCAGTGACAACCTCATCACATGAATGTATCCAAAAAAATGTGAAAAATCTTTACTTGAGGGGAATGTTATAAAAAAGCATATGGCCTCTTGGCACTGCCTCAGTACAGAACCTCCAACAGTGCGGCACTTCCTCAGTACTGACCCTCTGACAGTGCGGCACTCCCTCAGCACTGACCCTCCGACAGTGCGGCACT